>NC_091754.1:1370000-1670000 GCF_043380555.1 Nothobranchius furzeri | reverse complement strand
CCTCATTCTTGGAACAGCAGTAGCTCAGGAGGTAGGTGTCCAGTAATTGGAAGGTTGCAGGTTCGATCCTGGCTCAAACTAGAGAGTGCTGCTGTTGTGTCCTTGAGCAAGACACTTAACCCGCCTTGCCGTCTGGTGGTGGTCGGTAGGACCGGTGGCGCCTGTGTTCTGCAGCCTCGCCTCTGTCAATGAACCCCAGTGCAGCTGTAGCTACATGGTAGCTCACGCCCACCAGCGTGTGAATGGGTGAATGACTGATTGTGTTGTGAAGAGCCTTGGGGCGTTGTAGAACCCTAAGAAGGTGCTTTTTTAAAAATTATTTATTTATTTTTCTTTCTTCTGGCTCCTGGAGGGTACAGACGCTTTTTTTTCCTCCTCTCCTCCATATCTTATCCTCAAGGCCTTTGTCTGTCTGTGTGCTGGGTGCATGGCTGCTTCTGCATTTTTCTGGAAACTGGAAACTGAAATACATTTAAATGGATCTCGTCTGCTGGTCTCTCAACTTGATTGATAAAAAATTTTTAACGATGAGAACGGGAGAAGGGGCTCCCAGATGCCCCTCCGGGACAGACCCAGTTGGACACATCATGGACTCCTGGAAACAGTGGAACTTGATCTGTCTTTCTCAGCTGTCTGTAGAGGACTCTGAAGACGTGTGGATACTTGTGGTGTTGGTGTCAGGTTTCCTGCTCATTGGCCTTGGAGGCTTCCTGGCTTACCGGAAAATTAACGAGCTGTCGAGGAATATTGGCCAGATCCCGGAGCTCAGAGATGGTTTGCACCGTGCTGTGAATTCACAGACTCACATAATTGTCGAGATGAATCGTAAGCTTGGGACTTTGGCGGAGGTTCATTCTTTGGCACAAAAGATGAATGCCATCAAGGAGAGAGTGGACGAATCAGCACGGATGGGGATAGATTAATGTCCATTATTGGGATTTTGAGAGGTTGATGACCAACAAACTGTAAGAAAGAGAGGAAATTATCTCTGTCTGGCTCCAAAACAATTTCTAATCGGAATCTGGCGCCCTTGAGCGTGCAAGGCTCCAACGAAAACTCCCCCATCAGAAGATATGTGGAATGTGCCGTCGCTATGGCAACTCAACTCTGTCTCCTTTCCCAGCCTGGGCGGGACTGCGGGAAGGCCGCCGAAGCGTCCATGGTCACTGCAACCCTCCAACCCTCAATGCTCCCCCCTATCCACACTGAGGTGACATGCGCTGCTTCATCGTGGGATAGTCCCAACTCACCACCCCACCTAGTGGACACTTATGTTGTGTTGTCTGAAGTCTGTTGCATATCTCTGTTTGAGGTTTTTTTTTTGCAGAGCAAAGCTTCCCTCCTGGAGGGAGGGTAACTTTGAAGTGCCTTTTTTCCCTCCACCTGAACCAATCCTCATGTAACCCTCTTATCTCTATTAAGGTAGCACGACTCAGGGTTGCAAATGACCACAGTTACCAATTCTTGTCATGTGTCTTGCCCATGTATGTCTGATCTCTTAACTGTGTGTACTGAAACTCTCTGGGATGAATAAAGTATCTTTGATTTGACTGATTGATATACAAATGTAGGCCATTTACCGTTATCCACCTTTTCATGCTCTCATCACCTCCAAATCCATGTTTACCATAATTTCCTTTCAAAAATCTTTGTTTTCCTCCAGTCACAGGCCAATAAGCATCCATATCGTTGCACATTTTCGGTGAGATGTTCTTCAGTCTGCTCCATGTCTCTCTTTGCATTATTTTGAGGAGGAAACGGCGGTGATTTTGACAGACTTAAAGTAAGCAGCTACCCGACCAATCACAGGCTTTTGGTCTCTGTCACTCTCTGTGGAACGCCGCAGAGCGCTTGCGTCAACACATCATGGCTCAGTGATGGAGAAGTATAACCACTATTTTTGTCCCAATAACTTTGTGAAGTATTCTCTGAACCAAACTAAAATAAAATTTGATAATTGAAGATATTGTAAACTTTACATTACATTGCATTACTTTCTAAAAGCGAAATATTACATTTTTTTCTATAATATCAAAACCACACAAACCTACAACATTTTATCAACCATAATGAATAAAAATGCACTAAATCTCTTTCTGGTGTGAATTCTGAAAACAAATTTGTGAACAATTTGAATCACCAATACAAGATTTTGGTGCAAACCCAGCACTCTGAGTCTGAGCGGCGACTGATTTTAGCTATCAGAGGAATAAATTATGTTACTTCAACAATCCATACAAATTAACTTAAAACGCTTCAAATATTTCAGTTACACAGATAATCTTCTTTTATTTTTTATAAAGATAGTTAATTTTATAAACAACAACAAAAACCTTCTATTACTAAATATTATTATTTAAAAAGCAGCATTGTGAGAGGGAGCAGTGCTATTAAAGGTGGTGAATTTTTAAGAGTTGGAATAAATGGCAGTCCTGAAAAAGAACTTCTAAACAAAATTATATTCATTATTATTTTCAGTTATTTAACATTTCCCCAAAAGTCTAAACATTATTTTATTTGCTGTAGAACAACAATAACATCACAATAATTCTCCAATTAACTCTCTTCTTATTTAAAAATGTTAAAACACAACAGCTGCTTTGCCCTCTTTACCGGTGAAACACCCCCTAAAGATGTAACCTCACATCACATGTTTTCCTCTGGACTCGGAGCGTTTGCTTGGCGGCTCTTTGACGTCACGTTCCTCACATAATTGATATGAGCAGCAGTTTAAAGGCTGCAGCTCAGGAGAGACTGTCAGTCAAACACTTAACCTTAATGAGAAATTACACCTTTTAATCACCATAAACGTTGATGGTAATAGGGAGCTAGCTGTCAAACTCTGAGCAACCAGTGAGTACAAATCAGCAAATGGACAAGCTGATGACATATTTCTGGTAAGTTGTCAAAGATATGTTGCATGGAAAACTTTTGTGATTTTAAAATAGTTTTAAAGTTGTCATTTGTAAGAACGACACCCTGTGGTCAACTATGCTTACTGCAGTCCATTTTTTAGGCAAAATGATTTCTTCCTCACTACCGTTCTGTGAGTTTCATGGCTGTTGCCAGTTACGGATCGGCGCCAGAAGATTCTAAATTACAAGCAAAGATGAGTCAAAAACAGAAAGTTGATAAGTAGTTAAATACATTATTATATCTAGTGTTTTGGTTGTTTTACAGTAGGAAGCACTTACTACACTTTAGGGCTGCAGCTATCGAATTTTTTAGTATTGAAGTTTTCTATCAAATCCTCCAGCGATTAATCGAGTATTCTATTTGATGACGTTTCAAGTGAAATGAGATGAGAGATGGTTCGCTGGAGTTTTTGACAATTAAAATTGCGCCCACATTTTCTAAGTTAACACATCTCTTTTAACAACGGTAGTTTCTGCTTCAGCCCTCCCCCCCCCCCCCCCTGCTTCAGCCCTCTCCCCCCTCCCCCTGCGCAGCCGCCGCAAACTCACTGATGCGCCTGCAGCCTCTCGGAGTTCCTGCTGCTCTAAACATTAAAATAATTATTTCATTTTCTGTTCCTCACTTCTGATTACCTTCAATGGTGTCTGTTTGTTGCAACCAGCAGGTACAAAAACTAACTTGTTTTTATTTGACTATTTTTCTGTCCTGTCTGTTTATTATCTTCCTGCATCTCCTCTCAGTCCTAAAGAGAAACTGCTACCTGGGTTCATATATATTCACCTCATGAGTTACCTTTGAACTGCAGTTCTAAAAGATCTACCGACCACAAAAACAGGGGAGTGCTCGCCGGCCACATCAGTTAGGTGCGTCACCGGAGGACAAAACAGGTGATGCGCCCCGATCCACAGCAGCGAAACGCATCAGGCACAAATAAAAGAATAAAAGACAGAAAACATAAAAGGAAATGAGCCGACATGAACGATCGTGTGTTAAATTAGTTTTTGAGGTGGCGACACCTGAGTTGATAATGTTACTGTGGCCGTGCTCAGGACGCAGATGTCTGGAGCTCAATCAGAGCTTTGCATGAGCAAGCTGGTTAAGGTTAGGATGGGGGTGAGGGGAAGGTTAAATTGCAAGAGGGTAAAGGTCACAATTTGGTTAAATGTCCGTTTTACGGCGGGCGTCAGTACCGACGCTCTGGCACAGCGCGTCGCCTCCCGACGCGCTGGAGCTTGTCACCTGCTGACAGCAGGCTGCTGTCTTTTCCGTGGACTGCATCTTGCCGGTCATTATCACGTGACAGCGACTAGTCGATGACAGGCATAACAAGTCACTATAGAGCGGTGAAGTCGACTAGTGACTAGTTCATACAACCCCGGCTACTGCTCCCCAGAGTGTTCTGCAGCATAATCGGCACGTTCTCTTTGAACTTGATATCAAATGTTTGCCTCCTCTTCGTCTCCGCACGGTTAAAGTTACCCTCGTGGTCTATCACTGGCAAATCAAAAGTGAGACGGATGACACAACCGTACCCCGTACTTGCTTGTTACCACATTCCACCCGGCCACAATAAAAAAACGGCCATTATTCACCTCCGCCGACTCTGACCAAAATATAATACCCGGCTGTTAATTAAATACAGGCTAATATTAAAGGATTTACGGTATATATAATTTTACTTACCGAAAAAAATGAAGTGGAGACTCCTTGGATGCTCTATTAGTGCAATTAATGCCAAAGCAAGTCATTTTGTCCAACGATTGCACAAAAAAGATCCAAAATAGAACGCTCAAACGCTACAACTAATGGTCTAAGTTGAGAGACTGAAAATGACCGAACAGTTTCCAAGCCAGACTGAGGCTCTACTGAGGCCTTTCCACGGAGCTAGCTCTGTGGTCACGTGGGTCTGATGCTCATTAATTATACAGAATTTTAGGCTTTTAATACACTTAAACAGAAGAGTGAGAAAACATTCACCCCCCCCCCCCCAGAGTTGTCATGAGTGTAAACTAGATCATTTAGACCAAAAACATGTTTTGGTACCAGGCTGTAAACATGTTTATTTCTGCTGTGAAATTGGTATTTTTAACATGGGAGTCAATGAGGATTTACTCGCTTCTGACACCAGCCCCTAGTGGATGAGGGTGGAACTGCAATTTATTTCATTTCCGCGTTTGCTTCAATTTTTCACCCGCAGTGTGGGGCCTGGGTGAGCCTAACATTAGTCCGATTTGTCTGCAGTTTTGTGTTTTAAGCCTAAAGGCTGTTTGCCTCTGAGAGAAAAACAGCTTTGAGAGCATTAAATGAATGTGGTTTTGAATGGGACAGTTAAAGTAGTTTTTATGCTAAAATCCAATAAACATTTCATTTAAAAAGTACTTTTTTACAATACAGAATATTTATAAGTGAGTCAGCAGTTATGAAGTTTTAAACCAAGTAAATGAGTTTCTTTTGTAGTTTTAGAGAGAACAGGTAACTGTGTGTGTTTGTACTAAATGTTTGCTCTAAATTAGATTTAAAAAAAATCTAAAACAGATTATATGGATTAGAACCTCTCTAGGGGATTTTGTGATGTAAAGTTTTCTTTGTCAGTTTTGTATTATTCCGTTTCTGAAAAACTTTGGTCTCATTTCAGTAGCTTTGATTTATTTCCCAGCGGTGTTGAGTGCTTACCTGACACTCGGCTGCTTCGCTGTCACGCTGTGCTAATGCTTTTTATGTATTATTTTATTTCTCTAGGACTACAACCAGATTTTTTTTTCTAATCTGTGAAAACCCCTCTTTTAGAAGTCCACAGATCCTGCTCCACCGGCCATCCAGAAGTCTGAACCTGTTCTGTTGGGTCTTGGTGCCGTTTGATGCTAATCCCCGCTGTCATGGCAACTATGAAATCAGAAAACATTGTAAAAACCTCAGGGGGTTCTACGGGTCTGATAAAGAAACCAGGGTAATCTAATAAGTGTTGTTGTGGTTATCCCTGAATTTGATCTGCGGCTGGTTGGAGCTGCGGTGGGTTCACGGGAGACAAGAGCAATTTAATTGCAAACTGAGTCTGTTTGTTTATCTGAGGCATGTGCTTCATCTTTAAATGTTTCTGTGAAGTCATAATGTACTGATCACATTTAGAAAAGGTTGGGAATCTGATATTATGCTCAGATTGAATTTTGTTGAAATGCAATAAAGATTTTATTTTGGTTACATAACATTAAAATATTTCAATATTTGAACTTAAAACAAGGAAATTTGATGAAAATGAATTCAAATTTACTTTAATTAAAAATATTGTTATTAAGAAATATTTGTGCTTTATTCATTCTGTGAGAGAGCGATCTCATGCTTTGGAGTTCATCACTGCTGTTTTTCATGAAATAAATTTTCATTTTATTTTTTTACTTTGAGAAGTTGAGCTAATTCTGACTTTTTTCGCCAAACTTTTAATACTTTTGTAAAAAAAAAAAGTTTTTCTCCAGTTAAAGCTGCACTGAGAAATCTGTAAAACAAGCTAGCCTTTAAACACATACCTCTCACCCCTCAGACCACGTCCGCCACAGTAAACTAGGTATCACTAAACACCAGGTCCAAATGTGTTTTTCTTTTTGTGACTCTAGTAGTTTGTCCTAAAGTTGAGGTGGTAGCAGCTGGCTGTTTCTCCTTCTCTGGTGTTATTGAGGGTTAGGGAGAACTGGATGGTCCAGAGGCTGGTTTCAAACCAAGCCGTTTTTTGGCGGAGGGTTTTAGACAAATGAGAGAACCACTTCATCGTTATTTTTGTTAATCTCTAACATATATTTATAGCTATACTATGTTAGAGCATTATTAAGAAGCATGAAAAAGGTTATTTAGCAGATTTGCCATTGTAGCTTTAAGATAAATGAAATTTTATCCTTCCTCCATTTACCTTGTATTATGTTGCTCACAGAAAACAAGTTTTAAATTAACTCCTGTTACTTTTCACTTCACTTTAAAAGATCGACTTCTTCAGCTGCTGACTGGAAGTGCAGTGTTGTGCCCGAACACGTTCATTGAACTATCGTTCGTTTCTTTCGTGAACGTGAACTGATCTCGTTCGCATTTTGTCTGATGAATGTAAAAGTGAGTGTGTTCTTCCTGGCGTGCTCGAACGGGTTTATGAACGTGTTTTTTCACCGTTCTAGCTCCAGATCTCCACGGAGCTTTTCTGGACCTAAAGCCTAGCTAAAACATTCTGTTAACCATAGAGTTCATAAAAAGTAGAACCTGCAAATACGGCCAAGCATAGGCAATAGCAGTTGGTGCGGTGTCTACTCTTCTATGTCTACGCTGTGTGCAGGAGTCAAAGTTCATTCAGAAAAATTGAAACGGGACTTAACTGAAAGATTATACACTTTTTAATGTTTTGAACTTTTAATATTGCACTTTGAGTTTGCTACCTCAGCCTGCTTCCTAAGATTGTTTAATAATTTCCCCTAAAAAAACTGTTCAAATGAGGTTTTCCTGATGTTATTGAGAATATACTGTAGGGTAAAAACTGCAGGATGAGTGTGGATTGAACAGGTTTTTTAAACAAACATTCCCAACACTCTGGAAGTGTGACAACGCAGACGGTTCATCCAAAAAATCCCCAACTTCAGGCCACTTGACAAACAGAAGGGAGGAGGGCATGGTTTCAAATGTCATTTCAGCCTCAGGACTAAAATTATCATTTTGCTTTAGGGAACAGTTCCCAACCTTAAATGCCACAAGCTGATTGGATGAGCATTCCCACTTCTGTTTTTTTTTCTCATCAGTGTGACTTAATCTCTCATTTTACACATTTTATAGTAATTTAGAAGAATAAAAACCAACACATGTTGGAGTCAACCAAAGTTTCCACTTTTTGTGAGTGTAAAAAAAGCTAGAGAGGTCATCAATGCAGTTCTTTTATGATTGATCATTTGGTTTCACTTGTTCTCTGGTCATTCATGCAATTTAATCAAGATAAAACTTAATAATCATTGTGTGAGGATCATTGTTTACTCTGTTACTCAAACTGGATATATTCAGCTATGCAATAGGAGGAGTGTCCACTGGTTTGTCTGTCTGAATTATCACTCTATGTTTTACAAGAAAAAAGTGACCAGAACTACCAAAAAGAATAATGAAAATTTTAAATAAACTTTTAATACTCCTGCATTCCTGACAAAATAATTTCAGCACCAGTTGAAATTGGACAGCTCCTTAAAATAAGATGTTTTATATTTTATTAAAGCATTAAAATTCTGGGTTTACATCACATAAAATCCACATTTATATAAAAATAGAGTAAAAACTGCAGGAATCTATAGAACGTTCTAATTACTAAGGTATGCCTGTCTGCTTTTTTATGATTTTGAATGTGAATTTTTTTATCCCATCTGTGCCCAGTTGGAGACTTTGTGCAGTTTTCAGTTAGCTGTTTTGAGTTATTTGTGAGCATAAACGTTGGATTTGCTTGGCTGTCCATCATAAGCTGAGCTGCAATATGCTTCAGACGGCACTGACAGCTTGTTATCCATTCAACCCCCATCTAATCTCACAGCTTGCCTCTTATCCATGAGAAATATTGCTGTATTTAATTCTCATACCTGACCAAATTGTAAGAAAGAGAATAAATCTGCTAACTATATTCATACAAAGATTATTTATTTATTTATTTATTTATTTTGCTGCAAGATAAATTCAGATTAATTAACTCTGTTAACTTTGTGCATTGGCTTGAGTTGATTTCCGTCTTTATCTGATGTATTACAACATCTTTAATTGCTTTGAAATAGTTAACAAGCTTGTGTCATTGTTTAATCTGATGTACTAAATTGTGTGCTTGATTTCCCATTCATGCTGTTTTTATCGGGGGGTTTTTCTCAACACTGAGCTCTTTCTTCTTCTTTGATGATCTTTGTGATGCAATATTCCCCACAAAAGCATGTGGTTTGTCATCCTCTAAAGTCTAAACGTGTTAGCGCCTAGACAGAATCCCTTATGACGGGGGTGGGGAACCCTGGTCCATCGAGGGCCGCTATCCAGCATATTTTAGTTTCAGCCCTGCATCATCACACCTGATTTCAATCAGCAGGTGATTAACAAGCTTCTGCAGAGCCTGATGAGCTGCAGAACAGGTGAATCAACCACGGAATCAGAAGTGTTGGAGCAAAGACGTGCAGGACACCGGCCCTCGAGGACCAGGGTTCCCCACTCCTGCCTTATGAGCACCATTAAACAGCCTCAAGGTGAAGAATCAAAGCCCAGACTAAAAGCTAACAGTACTCCAAGTCAATAAAGCAGTTCGCAGAGTCGCCACAGTCTACCGTTGGATTAACTTGATGATGCCATTATCTAAAGTCAAACACGTGTGAGTCGACAGATGCTTTCTGCGAAATGCAGCCTGAAGCTTAAAACGGGCTTAGTTATTGACAGGATCGATACTTTGGGCATCCGTTCTCCCACTTCAGCTCAAAAGCAGTAGTGGAGTCTGGGATCAAAAATGCATACACACAAACATGCATGTTTCTGGATTTGGCTTATATTTACTGTGAATCTCTCTTGAGTATTACAGTTTGTTCCTGATGAACTCAGATGCAGAGACATTATGCAAAACCTAACTTTGGTATTTTTTGGTGCCTCTGAGAGCACTCTGAATGTGACAAAACCATCAATCAGTTTTCTGTCAGTGTTTGGTTTTGAGAAGTATACGTCTAAAACGAACACTTGCTAACTTGCATAATGAAAACATCATCACGCCATCAGGCATTGGCATGCTGCTAATGAAAAGACTGTAGAAGGTCTCCATTTTCTCTGGAGTTTCCAATAGAGAAACATGGAAATGGTTAGCTGTGTCTTACAAATATTTCGCTTGAAAAATACGTTGCATTGGGGGGGGGGGGGTCAAGAAAAGGATTGTGATTGGTTGATGTTGATGCTTTGTGCACATGCCCAGATCATTCCCGTTCGAAGCGTCTGGAAGGATGATTTGGAAAAGTAGCACGCTGGGTATGTTGCTAATCTGTATAGCATGTCGCTGACAAAATTCTACAGAAAGTAGCTAAGGGTCATCAGAAAGGTAGCTAAACGTGTTGATATGAATTGTTGGGAAAAGGTTGTAAAGGAATTCTAAAATATCTATAGAAACAGCAACAAAACTGCTGAATTGTTTCTAGCAGAGCAGCCTGGATGGGGGATGGGTGGGCGTGGCTAAAGCCCTGAAACGGCTCCTTCTGGAAGGTACTGAAACAGTCAAGAATAGAGCTGCTGAGATTGCTTTATGTGAGAGGAATTTAGTGCAAACATCTTCAAAAGCATGCTTTTTATCAACCGTAGAACTATTATAACTGTTTATAAAAGAAGTGTACTTCTGCAGTTAAACGAAACAAGGAAAAAAGCTTTAGTTCTTTTATAATATGAAACATTATTTTTAGCCTAAAAGATGAAACCCCTTCATAAAACATGTTTAAATAGTGTAGAAGCATCATTTATGTTCTGTTTTGTTTTAGAGGGAAGACAAATTTTGTTAAAAAATGTTTATTTGTGAAATGTTGGTAATTATTACCAGCATCCTAGGACAGATGGTCTAAGCTAAAAAACAGTTTTATCCTCCATGTGGAGATGAAAGGATGCTGCCAGTTCTGCTTGATGAGAGAAACTCCGTAACTACTTCCGGCGCTGACCCAGAGCCAGCTAAGCCCTGAAGACTGATCCACTTCAATTAGCCAATCACTGTTGAATGCTAATTCACTCTGCTGGGCCACCAGACAGGCCCAGTGTGAACAAAACCAATTAAAACTATCACAATATTTGATAGGACTCCACGTGAGTTTGCAAGAATCTTTGTTGGAAATTTGGAACTTGATGTTTGGAGATCTTTTCCACTGAAGCTGACTCAGGGTACATAGAAACACATTCGGAAAACAAAATATCGTTAAGGCTGCTTGCTTTTAAGAGTTTATATTCAAATTTCCAATGTCGTTAAAAGTTGTGGGGAGATCAAACTGTTGGAAAGTAGTAAATTTATTAAGAAAACTTTCAGAAGAATAAGTTCCAAAGAGCTTCTGGTAGATCTGATCTGAGTCAGTGTGCATAAACATAACTGACCGAATAATAAATACTTTTAGTCGTAGAACTTCTTCGGGATTGATGTAGAACTTTTTAAATAAAACACCTCATAAACAAATCCGTCAAAGTCACATCGTGACATTTAAACATTGAAGGGGACAAAAATAGAGCCTCTTCATGCTGCTCCTCTGCTTCTTTCCCCACATGCTTTTTATTCATCTGGTGTTATGGCAAAGCCATCGCTGCAGCGCGAGCTTCTTCTTTCAACCCCCAGCAGTCTTTCATCTTGTCTGGAAAATTGAGTGCTCCCATGTTTATCCCTGATTCAAGGAATGTGAAGAGTCGGGGTACAGCGGAGGGTATGAGGGGAGGAGGACGCACAGTGGCACACAAAAGAGGAGGGTAGATCTGAAGGTAGTCTTTAACTGGCAAAGACCCCTGCTTACTGCATATCTGTGACATTAAGGATTAGCGGCTGTGAGACAGAGCTCTGCTTGCACTACTTAATCTCTTCCCTCCTAACATCGTTCACTCAACCTCGTTCTCTCCGTCTCCCTCCTTCTCACCAGATGCTTCGTATACCTAGAACTTTAATTAGTTTTCGTGTGGATTGGAGGAAAAGTTGCTGCTTTCTCCAGGTGATAAAGCAGTTAGTGTCACTGAGTTTAGCCAGGGTGAACAGAGTTCAGGTTAAGTGTGGACGGGATTCTGCTTGGAGTTTGGATCAGACTCGAGTCAATTGAAAATAGTAACATAGTCAAAAACATGCTGCATTTCAGAAAACATGTAAGCTTGTTCATCTGGTGAAGAAAGAAGCATCGGCCCTCTTAAACTTTCCTCCCGGAATGGGATTTAGATCAGAGGAATGTCTAGATAAGCCCAAAGAGCAATATTATTCAGGAAGAAGTCCGTTATCAGGAAAAGCAGAGATGCAGCACTATACAACCTGAAACTCCTGATGGAGCCTCTGACAGTCCACACATCTCCACTGGGATCTGTTTGTCATGCCAGGTGATCATGGAGGAAACCATTAAGTCCATCCAGGTTGAATCTGTCCTAGTCAGATGACGTATTGGGTGCCGTAGCGCGTTGCATGATGGGATAGCCAAGTGTATACATAAAGGAAGCATTGGTTGCTTTGCATGTTGAGAGCTTATAAACCTGCAGAAAATGGTACACTCCTGTGGTGTGAAGAGTTAGAGCTAGCCATGCTATCTTCACAAGAAGGTAAAAAATTTAAATGTAGGCTCTTGTTAACAAGATATTTTCTGTTTTTGACCGTTTATTTTGACAGAAATCTCAGGTGTGTTGGTCATTCTGACAGACTGGAATTACCCCGACGTGTAGCAGACATTTTAAACGCTACACACATAGAACATTAATCAAGAAAAGATTCCCATCAGAACATCTGAGAATTAGCTCAGACTTGGACACCATGATCAGTGCAGCTCGCCATCAGCACGCTGAGGAGCTGTGGAGAGCAGCTCGGAGCGCGTCTGTGGGTCACAGGCTAGCAGCAGAACCAGAACCAGAAGGTGGCAGATGAAAGGTTCCAACTTTATCAGTTAATTGTAGCATTAATATGTTGCTGGACAAGCTGGTCAGCCTATTTAGACAAAATATTAATGAATAGTAAATTGTGAAATTTTATTAATTTTTTCAGAAATGAAAATGGCAAGAGAAAATGATCATGACCGTAAAAAAAAAAATAATTATATATATATATATATATATATATATATATATATATATATACATATATATATATAATTTACATATATACTGTACATTATATGGTTAGTTTGGTGAGGCCATGGTGAAAGACTATCGATCGTCTCCAAAGAGGTTCTGGCAAACTGTCCGGCGCCTCAGGAGAGGAAGGCAGCAACTCACTCACTGTTTACAGTGGGGATGGGGAACTGCTGACGTCAACTGGGGCTATAGTCGGATGGTGGAAGGAATACTTTGAGGAGCTCCTCAATCCCACCTATGCGCATTCCGAGGAGGAACCAGAGCTGGGAGGCCTGGGGATGGACTGTCCGATCTCGGGGGCAGAAGTTGCTGAGGTAGTCAAACAACTACACAGCGGCGGAGCCCCGGGGGCGGATGAGGTTCGTCCTGGGTATCTCAAGGCTATGGATGTTGTAGAGCTGTCATGGTTGACACGTCTCTGCAACATTGCGTGGTCATCGGGGGCAGTTCCTTTGGAGTGGCAGACCGGGGTGGTGGTCCCCATCTTTAAGAAGGGTGACCTGAGGGTGTGTTCCAACTATAGGGGGATCACACTCCTCAGCCTCCCTGGTACTCCAAGGTACTGGAGAGGAGGGTCCGATCGATAGTTGAATCTCAGATAGAGGAGGAGCAATGTGGTTTTTGTCCTGGCCGTGGAACTGTGGACCAGCTCTATACCCTTGCAAGGGTGGAGGAGGGGGCATGGGAGTTTGCCCAACCAATCCACATGTGCTTTGTGGATTTGGAGAAGGCTTATGACCGTGTCCCCAGGGGCACCCTGTGGGGGGCGCTCCAGGAGTATGGGGTGGGTGGCTTTCTGTTAAGGGCCATTCAGTCCCTTTACCAGAGGAGTGTGAGTTTGGTCCGCATAGCCGGTAGTAAGTCGGACCTGTTCCCGGTGAGGGTTGGACTCCGCCAGGGCTGCCCTTTGTCACCGGTTCTGTTCATCACTTTTATGGACAGAATTTCTAGACGCAGCCGTGGTGTAGAGTGTGTCGAGTTTGGTGGCAGGAGAATCTCGTCTCTGCTTTTTGCGGATGATGTGGTCCTCCTAGCTTCATCCAGCTCTGACCTTCAGCTCTTGCTGGGTAGGTTCGCGGCCGAATGTGAAGCGGCTGGGATGAGGATCAGCACCTCCAAATCTGAGACCATGGTTCTCGACCGGAAAAGGGTGGCTTGCCACCTCCGGGTCGGGGGAGAGGTCCTACCTCAAGTGGAGGAGTTTAAGTATCTCGGGGTCTTGTTCACGAGTGAGGGTAGGAGGGATCGGGAGATCGACAGGCGGATTGGTTCGGCGTCTGCAGTGATGCGGACGCTGAGCCGATCTGTCGTGGGGAAGAGGGAGCTGAGCCAGAAAGCCAGGCTCTCGATTTACCGGTCGATCTACGTCCCAATCCTCACCTATGGTCATGAGCTTTGGGTAATGACCGAAAGAACGAGATCGCGGATACAAGCGGCCGAAATGAGTTTCCTCCGTAGGGTGGCCGGGCTCAGCCTTAGAGATAGGGTGAGGAGCTCGGACATTCGGGAGGGACTCGGAGTAGAACCGCTGCTCCTCCGGATCGAAAGGAGCCAGTTGAGGTGGTTTGGGCATCTGGTCAGGATGCCTCCTGGACGCCTCCCTGGGGAGGTGTTTCGGAAATGTCCTGCCGGCAGGAGGCCCCCGGGTCGACCCAGGACCCGTTGGAGAGGTTACATCTCCAATCTGGTCCGGGAACGCCTTGGGGTCCTGCCGGAGGAGCTGGTTGAGAAGGACGGGGAAAGGATGGTCTGGAGCTCCCTAGTTGGGATGCTGCCCCCACGACCCGGACCCGGATAAGCGGAGGAAGACAACGACGACGACATTATACTTTCAGCACCTTGTTGGATCAATGCCACATAGAATTAAGGCAGTTCTGAAGGTGAAAGGGGGTCAAAGGCTGTGTTAGTATGGTTCATAATAATCCATTAGGTGAGTATATATGTATATAGGGAACATTTTCACCATCGAACTGACACAGCATAACCTTTCATGCACGCCAAAGCTGCAAAGTCAAGGTTACACCAGCTGGAAGATTCAGACGCACAAATCAACCTTTTGCTCACTTATTGTTCTTCAATGCAGACATAAATAACTGTCAAGGTCTCCTGCAAAAACCTTATCTCTCTGCTAAAAGTAAGACTGCAGGATTCCTTACTTGGAATAAAAGTGAATGCACATGAATCCTACAAGGCTTTACAATTAATAAGTTAAAAAATCATATGGCTGAATGAACAAGATGTTTAAATGAAATGTTTCAATAACCTGTGTTTAAATCAATGAAATTGAAATGAATATTGCTCTTACAACGGTCTTTTGCAGGTATTATGATCAGTATGTGTTTGATTTAACAAGTTAATCATTATCTACACTCATACACATCTTCATAAGATACAAATTAAGGTTAAGGTTCACCTCGCATTAAGTTTAAAGATTCTTATTCACAGTGTTAAGAATCTTGAATCTGAAGGAAGGCGTGGCTTTCTGAGGAATGTTTTGGTAAAGCCTTTCAGACATGGCACATTCTGATTTGCCAGAATGCGCCTGAAATCATAACAAAGTAGTTTAATAAAATGAGATTTACTTCCCGAGTAATTCAATTTCTAGCGGAGTTCCAAACCGGGCAATTTGGAACAAGCATCCTTGAGACATCTCTTTTGACACACCGTCAAAAACCTGTTTGCACGCTGCAAGCTGACTCAGCCAGACGGCTCCCTAAGAGCCACATCCGCTTTGGACGCAAGCAAGCATTCCAGCTACTGTTGTGACCTGGAGACATCTCAAGACTGGACGGGTCGTATCGGAGTTAATCTACGAAATCCTGGTGCCGTGAGGTCCACCCAACTTCTGACAGTCTGGATCTGCTGGGGTCTCCGCCAGGGTTTGTAGACACAACAGATTGCGTCTGATGCAGTTTTTATAATAATCATCTCTCTAGTTTATAGCAGAAAACAACTTCTTTTACACCCAGATTTCACAATTTCTTTCAGATACAAAGATTCTGATAACATCTAGCTTACATCACACCACCTACACATCACATTCCATCACTGCATATCCACTCCATCCCATCTCATTATTCATATCTTGTCATGTATAATCAGTGTAAGAAGAATAAAATTCCTTTTTAACTATATACTGACTCTGTCTGAATTAATACAAAGTGTGTTTATGGTTCCTGAACAAGAAAAAGTAACTAGAATCTTCTAATTAAACATTCAAAGATCAATCAGATTGATATTTCATGTTTATATGAACTCATCACATCTTATTGGTCATAATTAATTTGCAGTCATCACGTAATAAAGTGTGACAGCTACAATATAAATATAATAACTTCCCATCTCATCCTCCTAGGGTGGTCTCATCCTTCCAAGCTCATGTCCTCTACCAGAGGCCTGGGAGCCTGAGGGTCCTCCGCATCCGGGGACACACCGGCCACCGAAGCGCCGTGAAGCGTCGGGAGGCGAAGCGCTCACGAAATTCGGACGCTGCTGCTCAGTTCAGACCAGACGCTTGTTCCTCCGCTCTGGTCGAGGCGCGCCTTGTAGTTGTTCTCTTAACCACTTGGTGTCCTCCATTTCCTCTCTGCCTTTTCTCTGCTCTTTTCCTCTACAGCCCCCCTCCCCCTTGCTGTTTGTGTGTGTGTTTGTACGTGTGTGTGAACCTATGGTGTGAACCAGCTAATGGGCTGCATGGTGGTGCAGTGGTTAGCACTGTTGCCTCGCAGCACGAAGGTTGCAGGTTCAAAACTCGGCTGTGGCCTTTCTTTGTGGAGTTGCGTGTTCTCCCCATGCATGCGTGGGTTTCCTCCGGGTACTCCGGTTCCCCCCACAGATCACAACATGCCCTATAGGTTATAAACTGTAAGTCACTTTGGATAAAAGCGTCTGCCAAATAAATAAACATAAACATGAACATAATAGCTGGCCTACAACTTTCTGCCTCTCTGTCCTGTTTGCTCCGGTTGAAAGACACCCAAAACCACACCCCCTTCACGTGGTCTCACACACACACACAAGTTTGCAGTGTGTGTGTGTGTGTGTGGGTGTTATGCAGTGTCTGTTTACGAACACATTTGACTATCGCGGAATTGTATTTTGAAATGCTTTATATTGTTAAATTTACTGGCCTGCCTCTTATGTCTAGGTTTGACTTCCTGCCAGAGTTGATGCGGCTCACCCGCGGCTCGCGAAAAAAATAGAGCAGACGCCGAAACGATCGCTGCATGGCGCGGGCTGGAGCGCTGGCGCGCGGCGCTTCGGCAGCCCATGTGGTCTATAGAATAGGATAACAAGGGCGCCGAATGAAGGCGGTCCCCGTTTCGCGGCGCTTTGGCGGCCGGTGTGTCCCCGGCGTTAGCTGTTCCTAGAACTGCACTTTTCTTGACTGAGATGTCTGATGATTTCACTGCAATCTGATATATATATATATATATATATATATATATATATATATATATATATATATATACTATAGTCTAGGAGAAAGGTAACCAATTCTGGATCAGCCTAGTAGCAAACATGATGCTCTGTGCTCTGTGACTAACATATGTATGTAAACAGATGTCTAACACTATTGGCTCATGCTGAACGGCGCTCACTTTAAATTACTTGAGGCTCTGTGGGGCGGGGGCGGGCCTAACCTGGAACCACCCTTCGACCCCTTTGACTCATCACCTTCAGAGTCTTTGTAAAACTGCTCAGCATATTAATGTATCCAACACTGAGTAGCTGTTGCCAGAAGCCTTGCTTGTGCAGTGAAATAATCCTGCCATGTTTACCATGCAATGATAGTCAGCAAAGGTCATTAAAGCCACATTTACACACACGATTTCACCTTTTGATGCTTGTGATGAGCTGAAATTTACATTTAAACATCGGTTACAATCCATCAGCGCAAATAGGACATGTGACCTCTTCTCCAGATCTGATTGAAGAGTTTATAAACAACAAAAATAGTCGACATATTAACATCTTTTGGTGTAGCAGACATGATTAACTACCTGCCGAAGGTCCAACTCAACAAGACTGATAAATGGTTTTGTGACAAAATAGCCATCTGGACAAAACCGGCTATTCATTAATTATGCAAAAGAGTGCTAATCATAAATAATGGGCTACTTGATGACCGTTTCCATAAAAACTCCCAACAACAGGTGATCAGAATCAGCTTAGCACCTGGTCTTTTCACCTGCATTTTGCTAGAAAATCCTGGACGCTGACATAATGAGGTTGACAAACTGTCAGCGATTAATGGATGGTGCTGGAATTGAGTTAATTGTCTCAAAGGTGTCCTCAAGGTGCAACATTTCATCTCATCAAAGAGGGACTTTTATGTGAAAACCGGTGTTTAACTACACCCGACAGCACCGTCTTAGCTTGGTTTTTATATTTAGTTTGTTTTCCTCCAAGCAAAACTGATTGTAACTGATTCCTAATCAGAGTTCAGATGTGTGTTTCTCCTCGTATGTGTCGTATTTCTTTATATGTATATTTTAAGCTATGTTAATACATGCATTCAGGAAGCCTGTGAGAATGCAGCTGCAAAAACAATATTCAGATGTTGATATGGAGCACCTGATTAGCCGAGCATCAGCGGGAGCTCAGTCTGATGCTCTGGAGCCTGCAGGTGAGTCTGGGAAAAACATCTTTTGCACAAAATAAAAAAGTTTTCAAACAGTTTTAATTTAAAGTTTGTAATTCTGAAGTAACATTCCTCATTTTCAGCAGGTTCTGCCTGCAGTCAGACCATGCAATCGTCAGAAAATTACAAACGCCCACTAGTTCCATCTCAGACTGGCCTCAGTTAGTGGGTTAAAGGTCAAAGCTCATATTGAAAAGACAGAAAATGGCCAAACAAGTAGAAAACAATGTGTGTTTCGATAGTCTTGTGACTGTGGAATCACTGTAGCTGTAGCTGAGACTTGGATGCAAAAAATAAACAATATTGAACAAGAGTCTGCTTTTAGACCTGCAGAAAGAGAGAAGAAGAAGAAGAAGAAGAAAATAAGGGACACAACAATTACACAAGATCAAGCTATCACTGCGTCAACTTGATGAAGAATAATACACATCTTACATAATTGGTCATAACCAGCCAGTCTTATTCAATAATCCGGCAATCCATTCTTCCTAAATAAAAAGGCTATTTCTGTGTTTTATTTTCAACATTTTACTAAAAACAGGAGGTGTCTCACCTTAATTTCCTTCCTCCGGAAATTTCCAGGAGGGAAGCTTTTATGGTGACACCGACATCCGGCATAAACAGTTCTATTACAGCGATAATCCATGAGTCTGTGGGACTGTTTAAAAGACATCCTAACGGCTAAAGTAAGTGAATGTGTTGTTTGATTGTGTGTTTGAGTGTGTTTGACCGTTTATTCGTCACTTTGTTGAGACACTACGTCTCCGAGTCAGAGACTCCTTCTCGCTCTTCACGTTAGTGAGAGCTAACCGCTAGCCAGCCAGACCGGCTGGAGATGTAGCACCCCGTTCTCCGCTACAGCTTAAACACTCTTATCTTAAGCTTTCGGGAACGTTCAGATTTAGTCTGATCGAGTGGTTTTGTACAAATTAGTCACTACCGCTAACCTGCGCGCACCTGCTAGTTTAAAACGAACAAGAAAGTTCAGTTTTAGACAAGATAGCAAAACATTAACTTTCCGTCTGAACACCGGAAAATACAGCTTCATCCAGCTTAAGTCGACGTCAGCCAGTGCACGGCGCACCGCAGCTGAAGAGGGAATTGCCTGGTAATGGGCTCGACACACGGGAGGCGACATCGCCTCTCCTCCATTCATTTTCAATGAGACGTGCGCAACAAAGTGATAACCGCGGGTCTCCCTCCTACCAAGCAAAAGGCAAAAAACGTGCGTGTGAAATTTTGCGCTCGTGCACAGGCGACCCAGCGTCGCGATCCCAGAAAGTTGAAACATTTTCAACTTTTCATCGCTGTCGCTCGGACAAGGACCAATCAACGGAGGTTTCATTCACTGACCAATGAGCGGACAGGATGCTCCGTACATCTCCGAGCAAACATGGAGGAGAAGTTGATTATTATTATGTTTTATAGTAAAATCAGAAGTAAGATTTCACATAACTCTAGCAGCACCTTGTGAAACATCATATCTATCGCTTTATTAACTCTGAACCGCTTAAATAACCTTAATTCCCTCCAACCTGACACAGCCAAACAAAACAACGGAAGTTTCGATTTCGCCATGGAACAGAACGCGTAGACGGCTTTGCCGCTGCCGCAGATCGCCTCCCGTGTGTCAGGTAATAAAAGCGACAGCGACAAATTTCGCTGATCGCGGTCGTTTGTCGCCTCCCGTGTGTCGAGCCCATAAAGGGGAAATACCTAAAAAAGTCCACAGATTGTTCGACTCGCGGCCGCCAACGAAGCTAAAAACATATATTGAAGTTGTCGTAGAAGATAGGTTTTACTTCGGTAGAACCGAGCGATCACAGGTCGCCGCCGTCCGTAGTGTCTTCGCCTCATCCTTTGGGTAAATATTCTGTAATAAAATCACCGTGTTTTAGCCAAAACCAAGAGTTTAGCTTCTACAACTTAGCTCGCCTATGAATCTGATTGAAGAGTGAAGCATCAGGCCTCCCTCCATTAACCACATTTCCTTAGCCGATCGATGCTGCCATCTTGTGGCGGTTTTAACACCCGGCTCAATAAAGTTCATTTTCTTTTCTTTTCTTTTCTTTGTTGTTTCACTAAATAAGCTTATTTCTCAAAATAAGGTTCCTAGTGTATTATTAAATGTTGTTCAAAACAAATATCTCTCCTGTAACATAGCTTAGTATTAACAACTGAAGCTTCCGTTAATTTTATGATAAATTAAAGGGCTGTACATTGTTTAAAATGAGCTCAGAGGAAATTAAGCTATTAACATCCCTGATCCTAGAGATGAGGAGCCAGTCCCAAATTCAGCTTGCTGAGATAAGGGACATGTCAACTCAGCTCTCCAAACTGCGTCAGGAAGTCAACAATATTCAAGATGAAACAAACATGCTGCAGAGAAAACGAGTGATAACTACGTGCTCCACCAATCTCCCGCCAGATAAACAAGAATCAAAATATTCTGATGTTTTACTTGGCTCTGATTTTAAGCAAATACCCTCCACTCTGACTATCAAACCTGACATAATTTCACAAGACCATTCTGTTATACCAGATGTATAGCTCTCTGATATTCATCTGCTTCCAGAACAAAACCTGCAAACAGAGGAGTCTGTCCACCAGGAAACAGAATCTGTTCCTGCTACACTGAGGACCGTGTCATCCACAACGGACGACATATCGGTCCACCCCGTCACGGAGCCTCCCATAAAGTTCTTGGGACACCTAGTGCCCCAGGAGAAAGGTGGTAAATCTCTGGTGTCAGTCAAGCTGACCCAGAATCTATTCTGTGACGCACTTCTTGACACGAGTTCACACTTTACACTGGTAACACCAGCCATGTTCGATTGCATTTGCATTTCTTGTGGAGGGGGGGGTCAGGCCCCCAGAAATCACATCATGTTCTGTAATTGACAGGACTTCCTCTCATGACTCAATCTTGTCTTCTAGGTTTGATCTCCAGATAAGACTTGGTCCCGTGACTCTGACACACCCTGTTTACGTCTCCAACCATGCAAGGATGCTTTCACCCTTGGCATGGACTTTCTGAGCCGCATTAATGCTTTCATTGATGAGGAGGAGGGAGTGCTCTGGTCAGAGGGGGACCTGCCTTCGACTGCGGCTCTGCCTCCGGACCTCCACTGTCTCACGGTTGGTAGCTCTGAGCAGGTGGGAACACCATGTTCGCCACCTGGTTCAGAACTTGTGCCGCCACAGATTCAGCTTCCATCACAGTCACAATCTGCCGATTTCTCTAACACAGCTGAAGCTCCTACCTCTGTAGTGGACCGAGACAAACAACAGCTTATGTTAAGTTATCCTGATTGCAATAATCTCTCTTTCCACCATGTGGGCAGGTGAACACCTCACCAGCTACATGGATGGGCAGAATCTCAGCTGTGACACAACTTCTGCCAGAGAACTTCCTCAACGGCCATTTCATCGCTTGTACAGACCAGCTTGCCTCTCGGGGTGAGATGGACGGGTCTCAGAGTTGTCTCCAGGTCACAACAGATAGTTATTTGCGTCTATGGAAGGACTCTTAAGAAGTCGGAGCCGTATCAGCTTTGTTCTGAAGGAACTGTTTGTGGTGTGAGCTGTAGTGTGCAACAGGTTTTGACAGCTTGTCAAAAGATGCAATGGCAGAAGAGTTTTCCTCCGATGGCCAGTCAGAGTTCGGCTCAACTGACTCACTAGGAAGTGAGTTCTGTTTTAGTAATTGCCATATTTTGATTTACTGACAAATCAGAATCTTACATGTAAAGGGGTTTTGCCAACAAATCTCAGAAACCACACCTTGCATAGATAGAGGAGTTCTGCTTTGTGGAACAGAAAGCAATGTGTCATGAGATTAGTTTAACATTGTCATCATCATGTGTCGGAGTGTGTGAGCTGTCAGTAGGTAGTGATTCACTTGTTAAATCAAACTTTACTGATCACAACATAATAATATTCATTTCAACTTCAGTAATTTAAGCACAGATTAATCAAAACATTGTTATTATTCTTCAGCCATTATTATTCATTCAACCATATAATTATTTACGAATTTCATTCCATTTTATTATAACGGTTCATTCTTGTAAAAATTCATTCTCCTTGTTCTGTGAAGCAAAGCAGATAAAGATAAGAGGAAACTTGAGCGGGACCTTGGTCAGGCAACAGTATCTTTCTTGCAGATTAAAGGTTCCAGTTAAGACATGTCTCCATTTGACCCGATACTGGAGAGGTCAACTGTAGATGAAAAACTGACCATTTCTGGATGCTACAAAGCCCATCCTGATATGGAGCTAGGATTGGGACAATATTCAGCGTAACTTGTACCAAGTTTTGTAACTTCGAACATGTTTCATCACATGTAACTTTGGATTCGTAACTTGTAACTTTAGTTTTCTAACTTGTAATTCTCAATTCGTACTTGTATTTCTTGTTTTGTAACAGGAACATTGTATTTTGTACATGTATTTTTTATTTTGTAAAATCAAACTTTTATTTTGTACATTTACTACTCATTTTGTAACATCAAACATTCATTCAGAAACATGAAACTTTCGTTTTGTAACTATCAGACTTCCAAATCGAAAAAATCAAGGTACAAGTTTGAAATTAAAACTCTGAAAACACACATTTCATTCTACAGGTACAAACCTCAAATCTACAGTTACGGATCTTTTTGTCTCAATTCTAGCGTCAGTGGGAGGAACTTGGGTGGAACCAATGAGAGCACGAGTCTTAGCTACCAATCACGTTTCTCGAATTCCTGTCCAATCATTGGGAGAGGAGGGCAGGGTTCTGTCAGAGCTGTAGAAAGAGAGAGTTACGACACTCTTTGAACTCGCCGACTCGCGGTCACGTGGTTCATGGAGCTCTCAGTTCCAAACATCCCAGCGCCGTAAGTCAGTTTGAACGGCGTATGGTGGGACAAATCACAAAAATTTAATATAATCACATTTCCCCTGGAGATTTGTGGTAATTATTGAATAATATTATATATTATATCCTAACTCCTTCACAAAGTAGCCTATTTATATTTTTCCGAGCATTTGTAGGAAGGCAAACACCCGTGACTGTTCTACATTACAGGAACACGACAGTCCTAACACACTGTAGAACACATTTAGACCACATACATTACTATAATATACTATAGCAATAAATTTGATGTAGTAATGCAACACACTGCTCTAATATAAGCATATTTAATTACTTTAAGTCCTACAAGAAGCCCTAAACTCGAGTTGTAATATCCATTTTAAAGTATTTATTGAAAGCTGTAATTCTGCTCCAGCTTACCTTGAAGAAAATATGTAGGTGTTTATGCTTTGAATGATGATCTATTATGTTCAGTAGAATACATTTTAAAATCATTATTTTATATTTTTATGTGAAGACAGTACATGCATCTATAACCCAGTTTATCTGGCTTCTATAGCAACTAATTAAAAATAAATTTTCAATAAAACTGTATGGTTCATCACAGTAGATAAAAAAGTGTTAACTGTGGAAAAAATGAACACCAAACTTGTACAACATGTAAAATAGCATTTTTAATAAAGCATTTTACCAACATTATGTTTAGTCATTACATATGCACAAATAAGCTGAATCATTAATTATGAGCAATGTACTCAAGATCTAATGAAACTCTTTTGAATAACTTTATTGTGATTATTATTAAAATAAAATATGTCAGTGGGTTAAAATTTGAAATGACTAATTTTAGGGTTGGATAAAATTTTAAAATTTTGCATCTCTATATTTTTGGTTATTTCAATATTTCTATATGTACAAAAATAGTATTTTAATAATCCCTTTATAGGTTGATTATCTTACATGGTTGGCTGCGCTGCATACAGCAATCGTTCTGAGGGAGGAATCAGAATTACGGCTTCCCCAAAGATGCAGAGAAGAAGAAAATGGTTGGCTCAAGTCAGCAGGAGCAACCTCACCATGACCAGAGATCACAATAACAAAAAGCTGTGTGCAGCGAGTTTAATGTGCACCCTATAATGTTTTCTATCAAGGCTCTACATGTTCTGCTCTCAACTGCACAAGGCTGCAATTAAACTGTTAAATGTGGCAGGAAATAAACTAATACACCACTCTACAGGCGCATTTTGAGGAGGGACAGTTTACTAAGACTAGGCAAGGCAAGGTTAGACTTAGGGCTGATGCTGTGTTTGTTCATCGCCCTGAACCAAGGAGGAGGAAGGACCCCGCAGTGAGAAGTACAGCAGAACCACTGCATGTTGATCCACTGGCCAGTGACCACACATGTTGTCCTCAAGTAAACTGTGGTACGAATCTTTTGAAATATTAAGATATTTTTATTTATTTTATTTTAAAATTATTCTTTATTCTAACAGTGCCATTATAATTTCAGAGAATGAGGAAAGCAGCAGCAGCAGTGAGGCAAATGAGATGAGTGAAAGTGAGAGGGGACATGAGATGGTATCAGGAGAGAGGGACATCCCAGGAAGCCATGAGGAGCCGGCGTCAGGGCCAGGAGGAGAAAGGAACAGGCTCTGCAACCAGGGAACCCAGCTGGAAAACCTAAGGGAGGAAGTAGAAAATCAAAAAGGCATGAAAAACACAAGAGGCATTAAATGGAGTAAACAGACAATCAAAAAGGCCGTACAACTCTGTTTTTCAGTGGGTTCAACAGGCTGCAGGTTTCTTCAGGACACGAGTATCCCTCTGCCTGATGTTCGAACCCTGCACAGACAAATGCAGCCCATTAACTGGAACCAGGTGTGTTGGAGAGGTGTGTGACATGCTCAGTTTGAAGGTTAAAAATCTGACAGAGATGGAAAGAGAGAGTGTGCTTACTGTGGATGAGATGGCAATCACTCCAGGCGTGCATCACTCCATCACAGACCCAACTGGGGTTTACCACCACCGTTGTTTCTGGTCAGCTCTCCGCTCAGCCACGATGAAAACATGAAGATGGACACATGACACAGTTTAACCTTTAATGGTTAAATACGATTTTTGTTTTAGTAACTCTTTGACATTTATTTATTGATAGTTGTGTTATTGTTAATTCTTATTTCTTGTCATTCTTGTCATTCCTAAATAACAAAATTGCAAATGCTAATATTATAAAGCAAGTGGAAAATGTCAAATTTTTTAAAAGTTATTGTTCGACTACTATTCTTGAAATATCGTAATTTTATTCTTATTACTTGAGTACACAAAACAGAACATATCTTCTTACGTTCATAATCCTGCTTGTCTCATGCTTCAGCAGTTTGTTGTAGTCAGTGTTATTAACTGAAAAATATTAATTACTTGTCTTCACAATCACATTTTCTTTATTATTGGTCTCTCCATTTGTGCTTCCATTTCTGATGCATGTTCGTGTTGACAAGGCAATCAGCAACGTATTGTACAAAAAATCCCGAATAAAACTAATAATGTGAAAAATTTATAACCTATTTCAAACTGTGGGGAATGTTTTTAAAACGTAGAATCAAACAAACTGAAAGAAACCCGTCTACAGCTCGTCCTCCTGCTCACAATCAACAAGCTGCACACAGTTAGCTCATTAAAGGTTATCTAGCTAATACTGGCAACATAAAATATCATCGTTGGCTTATTTTGGTACGAAGCGGTTAGCTAACGCTTCACAATGCAACAAAATGATGACATTTCATCAACTTACCAAAGAAAATCCTTCCGAAACACCGAAAATGAACTACGGTCAATGCAGCAGCGGGGGCTGTTTGTAACTATTCGAAGCTCCATGAACCACGTGACTCGTCGTAACTCTCTCTACAGCTCTGACAGAACCCCGCCCTCCTCTCCCAATGATTGGACAGGAATTCGAGAAACGTGATTGGTAGCTAAGATTCGTGCTATCATTGGTTCCACCCAAGTTCCTCCCACTGACGCTAGAATTGAGACAAAAAGATCTGTAACTGTAGATTTGAGGTTTGTACCTGTAGAATGAAATGTGTGTTTTGAGAGTTTGGATTTCAAACTTGTACCTTGATTTTTTTCTATTTGGAAGTCTGCTAGTTACAAAACGAAAGTTTCATGTTTCTGAATGAATGTTTGATGTTACAAAATGAGTAGTAAATGTACAAAATAAAAGTTTGATTTTACAAAATAAAAAATACATGTACAAAATGAAAATTTCCTGTTACAAAACAAGAAACACAAGTACAAACAGAGAATTACAAGTTAGAAAACTAAAGTTACAAGTTACGAATCCAAAGTTACATGTGATGAAACGTGTTCGAAGTTACAAAACTTGGTACAAGTTACGCTGAATATTGTCCCAATCCTAGCTCCATATCCTGAGTGTCCGTCTTCTACACTCCGTGATTCACACCTTCATCACTTCTCGGCTTGATTATTCCAACTCCTGCTTGTACGGCATCAGTAAAGCTGCTCTGTCTAGACTTCAGCTTGTCCAGAATTCAGCAGCAAGGTTCCTGACTGGAGCTGGTAGAAGACAGTGCATTACACCAACTCTTAAATCTCTCCAGTGGTTGCCCGTTCAGTTCAGGATCAATTTCAAAATTCTGCTTCTTGCATTCAAATCTTTGAACAGTCAGGCACCTCCCTATCTGTGTGAACTCCTTCATTACTACCACCCTCCTTGTGCTCTTAGGTCTGAAGATCAGCTCCTCCTAACAGTCCCTAAGACACGTTTGAAGAACCTTGAGGAAAGGGCTTTTTCGGTCTGTGTCCCAAAATTGTGGAACTCATTACCTCTTCAGGTTAGGCAAGTGCCCTCTATTGTCGTTTTTAAATCACGCTTGAAAACCCACTACTTCTCCTTGTCCTTAAACTCCCAAAACATAAAGCATTAACTCATCCTTAGTTTTTCCACCTTGCTTGTTTGATTTCAAATTTGTGTTTTATATTCTGGTTTCACTTGTTCTTGTAGCGACGTGAATGGCCTCATTTGTGACCCAAAGGTCACACTTCCTCAGCTGGGTCAAGCTGTCCAGGCTCTACTTCTATCTACAGATTATCCATTACAGGAGACGCAAAGTCTGGTGTAAACCATCTTTAATCTGAACTGCCTTACCATATCTCGGAGTGGCTCACGAGTGTTATGGCGCTCGCGCGGATGCACGCTGCGAGCTGCTCGTCCTCTTTATGCAGTGGTACCTTTCTTTTTACTGGCTTTTATTGGCGTTTTATTGGCTTTTATGCATTTTTGTTGTCTCTGATTACTTTTTTGAATGGTGTGGATTCCCTGGTGACATACGATAGAGCTGCGCTGCTGAGGCTTCGTCCTCCCGTTGATGTAGCGGGTTGCGTGAGCTGTGAACCTCACGGTTGGTGCTGCTGGTTGGACTGCCCATGTGCTCTCTCCCCCCAAACCGTGATGTGTCGGCCCTCTGTCCGCCCCAGCTCGAGAAGGAAGCATCGGAGAAGACGGGGAAAGAGAGGTAGCCGGCACGTGAGATGTCGGGCTGGATCCCTGAAGAAGCGGCTGGTCCGATTCGGCACAGCTTCTGACCCGGTGGTTCCGAGATGTCTTATGGATTACTCTGCGCCCTGCCTAGGGAACTTGGCCAGCTCTGAGGGTGAACTGGCACCGCGCCATGGCCAATCGGCTCGAAGACCTCGCCAGACTGGGGTTTGCTGGGAGAATCTGCGCTCGGTTACGGGCACAGAGTTCGAGGGGACTGGGCCAGTGCGCGATCTCGGTGCCGCAGTCCCGCCGCAGACCCGGTTTGGTCTGGTCAATGCCAGGTCTGTGCTGAACAAAGCTTTTATTCTTTATGACTTTTTTATTCAGCATAACTTGGGTTTTCTGTGCATCTGTGAGTCCTGGGTCCCGTTTGGTGACTCGAGCGCCCTGCTGGAGCTGGTATCACCTGGCTGCTCCTGTTTTAATATCCCCAGATCACGGGGCAGAGGTGGAGGGCTGGTTGTTGTTTTTAAATCCAGCTTTCCTTGTAAACAGCTCACACCCACCATGTCATTTTCTTCCTTTGAACTGTGCTTATTTGAACTGTGCATCTCCCCCCGCCTGCTCGTTGTGCTGATTTATCGCCCTCCAAAGACTGACTCTAACTTCCTTAATGATTTCTGTGATCTTGTGGCAGACTGCATCCTAAAATATGACTATGTCCTATTTTTTGGTGATTTTAACATCCATATCTGCTGTCCTGACAATGTGCTTGCTAAAGGCTTTTTGAATTTGCTAGATTCATTCAATCTAATTCAATGGGCATCGTCCCCAACTCATGCCAGGGGTCACACCCTGGACCTGGTTATCTCTTATGGTCTACCCGTCATGAACCTTGTGACTTTGCCTCCTGTGTTCTCTGACCACTCTCCTATACTCTGTGATGTTACGTTGCCATGTCCTGTCCCTGTGTGTGAAGCTCCAGCTACTAGGTTCAGAGCCCTGGATGCAGAAACTATTTCAAAGTTTGTGGACTGTATGTCTGTAAGGTTAGAGACCTTTAACCCAGATTCATCTAACATTGATCACTATTCACAACACTTTGATGTACTTTGTAATCAGATCCTGGACGTGGTTGCCCCTCTCAAGCTTTGCAAGTCTAGGCCTAGGAGGGAGCCTTGGCTATCTGATGTCACACAGGCTTGTAGGCGGGTGTGTAGAGCCTCTGAGAGAAAGTGGAAAAAGGATGGCCTACAGGTCTCGCGTGAGTTGTTCAGAGCATCTCTGGTTGCTTATCAGGATGCTGTGAGGGCTGCCAGAACGGCTTATTTTGCAGACATCATCGAAACAAACTCCAAGAATCCCAGGATTCTCTACAAAACACTAAACTGTTCTGGTGTATCAGGAGCCTAGCTCCATGTCTCCTACAGCTGCTGGAAACTTTGATGATTTTCACAGATTCTTTGTTCATAAAGTATCAGGCATTAGAGCATCTATTTCTGGTAACTCTGTTGACCCTGTTCCAGTTCCTCCATCACCACCCACCCTGAGCTCCCTCAATACTGTTTCATACTCTGAGCTGAGTAAGCTTGTTGCGAGGCAGAAGCCATCTGGCTCTCCACTTGACGTTCTACCGCCTCGTCTCTGGAAGGCTGCCTTTCCGTGCCTTGGCCCTTCACTTGGTCAGATTATCAATGGGAGCCTCAGCACAGGTGTTGTCCCAGCTGCTTTGAAAGCAGCAGTTATTCGGCCGACCCTGAAGAAACCTGGTGCTGATGTCTCTGTGATAGAAAATTACAGGGCTATCTCTGCTTGAGAAAGTCGTTTATCAGCAGCTGGTCTCACATTTAGCTGACTCTGACATTTTTGAGGTTTTCCAATCAGGGTTCAGGTCTGGCCATAGCACAGAGTCGGCTCTACTGAGGGTCTTAAATTATATCTATCACTAGATCAGGGTACATCTGTGTTGCTTCTGTTGTTAGATCTGACGGCAGCCTTCGACACAGTTGACAACGTGATTCTACTTGATCACTTGGAACGATGGGTTGGGATCAAAGGGTCTGCTCTGGACTGGTTTAGATTGTATCTCCACAACAGGACATTCTGCGTTAAACTGGGTGATGTTTTTTCATCTTGGAAGGGGCTCCGCTGGGGGGTCCCGCAGGGATCGATCCTTGGTCCTCTTTTGTTTGCCATTTATCTGCTACCTCTGGGGTCAATCTTTCGTAAACATGGCCTATCATTCCATCTGTATGCTGACGATTGCCAGATTTACTCTCCATTGTGTGAGGAGAAAGGTCACTCTATCCAGTCCTTTGTGTCCTGCATTAATGAGGTGAAGTCTTGGCTAATGGCCAACGTTCTACATCTGAATGAGGGAAAGACAGAGCTCATTGTTTTTCACCCCAACAGCAGGAATGTGGATCGTTATGTTGATCTTGGCCCTCTTTCTCCATACTCAAAACCAGTTGTTACCAGTTTGGGGGTGAAACTTGATGCTGGACTTAAATTTGATGCTCACATCAATTTTGTGATCCGGTCCAGTTTCTTTCACCTGAGACGCCTTGCAAAAATCAAGCATATGCTGTTGAGAGCCCACCTGGAGCGGGTACTGCATGCCTTTGTTATTTCTAGGCTTGATTACTGCAACTCTATATGCAGGGTTGTGTCAGTCATCACTGCGTCGCCTACAGGTTGTGCAGAACAGCGCAGCCAGGTTCCTGACTGGGACCAGGAAACGGGACCACATAAGTCCGGTTCTGGCCTCCCTGAACTGGCTTCCGGTTTGCTATCGTGCACAATTCAAAATCCTCGTCTTTGTTTATCATTTCTTCCAGGGTGGTGGTCCCCCCATCTTGCCACACTCCTGAACTGACATTCCCCATCACGCGCTCTGCGCTCCTCTGACCAAGGCCTGCTCGCTGTCCCTCGTTCTGGGTGTCGTACTCACGGAGACCGGGCTTTCTCAGTCCTAGCACCGTTACTCTGGAACCAGTTGCCACCCTCAGTTAGGCTGTCCCCATCTCTGCCAGTCTTTAAGAGTCGCCTAAAAACACACCTCCTCCGCTTGGTGTTTCCTGAACATGTTTGATTTTGTCCCTCTTTTATGTTGAATTTCTTTCTTTCTTTTTTTTTATTACCGTGTCCTGTCTGGCTGTGAAGCAAGCAGAATAGATGTCTGAATGCTGGTGACAAGCCTTGCAGATTTATTCTCAGGTGGAGCATCAAAGCGTCTGCTTTTAATGTCACGCCTGATACTTAAAACTTTATTGTTATTGTTTTTGAATGCTTTATAATTCCGATCGGACACGGAGACAGAGGTGAAAGAGAAAGGAAGAGAAAAGGTGGGGAGGGGGGGGGGGGGGGGGTTCCACAAAAATAAACAATAATGAACAAGAGTCTGCTTCTAGACCTGCAGAAAAAGACAAAAAAAGCAAAAGGGCAAAAAAGGGACACAACAACAATACAACAAGATCAAGCTATCCCTGCGTCAACTTGATGAAGAAATATATAATCAACATTGCTTAACTGAAGAATCACGATAATAAATCACAGTGCATTAAGTGCCCACCATAGTCTTAAGACCTGTGTTTAACGTTCCCAAGCCCATACTTTTGAGAGCACCATGTGAGCACCTGTGTGTGTACACGCGCTTGTTTATGTAAGGTTTATCTGTAGGAGTGTCCAATAGAGTGTGAGGGACCACAAATCTACCCCCCGAAGATGTGTAGGAGACAGGGGGAGCCCCAAGTCCCAGAGATCCAGGCGCTGCCCAGAACACAGGAGCCCCAATTAGACTGCAACCAGAAAGGCCCCTGCTCCCCTTTAGAGGCACAGAGGATCGCCCCGGGGGGCCACAACCAGCAGCGGGCAGAGTCCCGGGAGACATCAGAGGCAAGCCCACAGGCCCGCCCGCAGCCTCCCACCCCCTAGCCGGCCGAGCCCGGGACCCAGCAACCCGGGAACCAGGGGCGACCACCCCCGCCGGGGACCCAGCAGAGCCCAGGGACCCAGACCCCACCAGACAGCCACCGGGATTGATCAGGCAGATGCCAAAAATCTTAAACCCCTGACCCGGGAGCCACGAACACTCAGGCAGACCAAGACACCACACCCTCCACCATGTGTGGCAGGGGGAGGGGGGACGAAGATCTATAGCATCAAAAGAAGTTCCAGGAGAGGGGAGGAGTCAAAGGCCCCACCTGACATTTACAGTCATACACAAACACAGTCACACACTCCCTTCCTCATGCTCACACATGCACACACAACCCAAGACTTACAAAAATGCACGCCGGACACCCACTCATGCTCCCCATACACACCCTATTCACTCTGGTCCCGGTACTGCTGCACATTGGGTACAACCATCACCGGTTACCAGAGTTTGACCCTTTCTGCTGGGGTGCTGATGAGCAGGCTCCCCCGCCCAACGCTGAGCACAGCAACCCACCACCCCAGACGGCCAGATCTCCCTCCTAGCCTCCAGCCCCAGGAAGCCAAGCAACAACAGAGCTGGCTAAGACCCCTAGTCTCCCTCCGCCTGCTCCAATATAGTGTTGCATGATCATGAGGTGTATTCCACGGCTGTGGTGAGTGGGCAGTGCGGGCATCATCCGGCCTATGCCAGCTGATGCCACCGCACCACCCCACTTACACCCTCAGCCCTCAGTGTCTAAGTGCGGTTTAAAATTGGAAGTGGGCACCGGCACCCGGGAGGAGGCTGAGATATCCCCCTGCCAAATGCCGTTGAATGTGCTCACTCCCAAGGCCCAAAGTGTGTGTTTGCGTGGAATGTCGTCGGTGGAAGTGTATAAGGTGCAAATAAAATTGGGGGGCAGGTTGCCACAGGAATGCAGAAATGGGGTCCATACCCGCACTCCCTTACTTGTCCACCCCCCAAGGTCCTATGTGTATGTTTGTGTGATGATGTGAGGGAGCAGGAGGAGAGAAATATGCGGGGATGGGGAGGAATGGCTGGTTGGGCTTAGCCCTCCAGGGAGCCAGCTCCCCTACTGGCCCCAATAGGCACCTCTGTTGTCAAATTGCCACCCAGGGCATGGAGACCAGAGCCCATCCTGCCAGGGCCCAAAGCAGCAGCATTACAGAGCCTCACGGAGTCCGAGGGCACCAACCCAGCCCCACCCCAGCAGAATATCTATGCCCATCCCTGCATTTGCACAACTTCCAGAATATATAAGACATGGGACATCCAGGTAAGGTTGGGTCCTCCCCCTCCTGGACCTCCCCCTCCCCTGTGATGGAATGGCAGAGGAGCCAAGGTCTACCTGAGGCCCCCGAACCCGGGCCAAGCACTGCTGCATGTTCCTGCCTTCTTCCCGAGAGCATACATGTCAGGACACGACCCCGAAGGCCCCGCCCAGATCCCCGCTCGGGGCCAGCCACCCCCAAACCCCGAGCCCCCAGGCCCCCACCCAGACCCGCCCAGGGGCAATGCAGTATGCCAGGCAGTGACCCATGGTCGCCGCCAAGACCTCCAAGGGGCCCCACTCACAACCACCAGTAGTCCACCCCCCGAGGCAACCCAAGCACCTCCAGAGGGGGGCAACGGCCCCCCAGTCCTAGACACCCTCAGTGAACCCACCTCCAGGGATCATCCGGATACTCCAAACTCAGACCCCCCACCCTCGCCATGTGATGGAACCGATCAAAAGAGACCAGAGAGATTGATTTGAAGTGGAAGCAGAGGCTAAATGAAGTGTAATATGATCTAGCAAAAGATTTCTATACTGGTTAATGCAGAGAGTTTCTCTATTTTTCCAATTCAAGGAGATAGTTTTCTTAGCGATGCGGCAGTCAGAACCACGTGAACCAAAGATGTTTCAATCGGGACATCATCCAGGTTTCCCAGTAAACAAAGAGAGGGTGTGGTTGGGATATGACATTTCAGAGACTTTGACAGGTCTTCACATACTCTACCACAAAATTCCTGGACAGGTGGACAGGACCACAGTGCATGAATGTAATTGTCCGGAACGTTGTTTGTGCAGTGTGTGCAGGTGTCAGACGACACAAACCCCATCTTGAACATACAATGACCTGTATAGTGTCCTCTCTGTAGAATTTTGTACAGAATGAATTGTAAATTGGGGTGTCTGATCATTTAAAAAGTTTTAAACAAGTTGGGGACCAGAAGTTCTGGTCAAAGCTGACTGATAGATCCACCTCCCATTTTTCAACAGGGATTGCAATTCTGTCGTCTATTTTGGACAGTGTCTTATATACTTTAGACAGTAGTTTGGGGGGGTTGAGATTATAAAAGTCTAATACCCTTGGTAGTGTTTGTAATTCTATTTTATTGAGCTTAAATTTTTGTTTGGATTCCTTTATTTTTCCAGTCCGGAAGGTTCATCATTTGGTTATTTTGCAAAATGTCAGGATTATTCCAGATAGGTGTGCGTCTGCATGGTACTAGTGAAGACTCTGTCATTTTAAGATACTCCCACCATGCTGTCAGAGAAGTGCTGATTCTAAGACTTTTGAAGCCTTCAGGTTTTCTTATGCTTGAGCTAATAAATGGTAAGTTTGAAAGCTCTATCGTATTGCAAAGTGTCTGTTCTATGTCTAACCAAGACTCATCTAGTGGTTTATCTTGCAACCATCTTGGTATATATTGCAGCCTGTTGGGTAAGTAATAATAATAAAAGTTGGGTAGATCCAGTCCTCCTCTGTCTTTGGTCTTCTGAAGCGTTTTTAAGCTAATTCGTGGAGGTTTATCCTGCCAAAGGAATTTGGTAATTGAGGTGTCCAGAGATCTAAACCAGTCAGCTGGTGGTTTGTTTGGGATAATTGAAAATAAGTAATTTATTCCGGGTAACACCATCATTTTAATTGTAGCAACTCTCCCCATGAATGATATCGGTAAGGATTTCCATCTTGCAAGATCATCATCCACTTTCTTTAAAATTGGGATGTAGTTTAATTTGGTTAGATCTGCTAACTTGGGAGAGACATTAATTCCCAGGTGTGTGATATTCCCTGACTCCAATTGTGTATTAACTAAATTGACAAAAGAGAAATTAATTGGTAGAACTGTGGATTTTAACCAGTTTATAGAGTAATCTGAAACTTTTGAAAGAGTTTATCAGTTCTATTGAATGTGAGAGAGAGGATTGAGAATTCCGGAGAAAGAGTAAAACATCATCTGCCTAAAGACTAATCTTATGTTCTATTTTCTTACACTTTATCCCTTTAATACCTGTTGTTTGCCTAATTACTGCTGCTAGTGGTTCAATAAAGATAGCAAACAGTGAGGGGGAGAGTAGGCATCCCTGCCTGGTCCCCCTCTGAAGACAGAAGCTAGCTGAATTTTGGTCGTTCGTCCTGACACGTGCAGTTGGTGAACTGTATAATGTTTGTAGCATGTTTATGAAGAAGTTCCCAAACCCAAACTTATGTGAAGTTGCAAATAAGAACTTCCAGTTAACTCTATCAAAAGCCTTTTCTGCAACTAGAGATAATATACTAGTTTCTATGTTTCTACTGTAAGAGAAATCTATCAAATTAAGTAATCTACGTGAGTTAGGGGATGACTGTCTACCCTTAATGAAACCAGTTTGGTCAGGGTGTATTATGAAGGGGGTTACCTTTTCTAATATTTTTGCCAGGGCTTTACAAATTATTTTGAGATCAACATTAATAAGGGAAATTGGGCGATAGCTGGTAGGAAATGCAGGGTCTTTGCCGGGTTTTAACAAGAGACTAATATTGGCTGAGTTCATGTTTGGCTGTAATCTGCCGCTCTCTTCGATTTCCCTCACCATTCTGAAAAATATTGGAGCCAGAATGATCCAGAATTCTTTGTAGAACTCTGCTGGAAGCCCATCTGGACCTGGAGCTTTCCTATTAGTCATGGATTTAAGGGCTTCCTGGAGCTCTGCTGATGTTAGTGGCGAGTCCAGGACTGTAGCTTGGCTGTTTGATAATTTCGGAAGTGTTATCCTTTCAAGGAACTCATTGATCTCGTTATCTGGTGAGTTTATCTGTGGTGAGTACAAAGTTTGGTAAAAGTCTCTGAAAGTGTTGTTTATTCTTTCAGGGTCATAAACTATATTCCCGGTTGAGTCTTGAACAGCAGATAAGGTAGTTTTCTCTTTATTTATTTTTAACTGGCTAGCTAAAAATTTACCTGATTTATTACTATGTTCAAAGTTTTCTATTCGTAGTCTTTGTGCTAAAATTTGTGTCTTTTTGTCAATAATTCCATGAAGTTCTAATTTAGCTTTACGTAATTTGCTCAGTAACCCTACTTCTGTGGATGCCTCTAAAGACTTAATGATTTCTTCTAACTCCTGAATATGTTTGTTTTCTGCTTTTTTCTTATGTGAGGAGAAAGAGATTATTTTACCTCTCATCACTGCCTTTCCTGCCTCCCAGAGAACAGATGCTGATGTTCCAGGCAGGTCATTATGTTCTAAATATAAAGCCCACTCCTTTTTAAAAAATTCTATAAAACCTTCATCTTTAAGCAGTGATGTATTAAACGTCCAGTTTTTGCTTGGTGGGATTGTCTTCTTGTTTACCAGAGTTAAAGAAACCGGAGCATGGTCGCTGACAGCTATGGGGTGTATCTCAGTGTCTGAAATGTCAGCCAACAATGAGCTGCTGACTAGAAAATAATCCAAACGTGAATGAGAGTGATGGACGTGTGAGAAAAAAGTATACTCTCTACGGTTAGGATGAAGAGATCGCTATGCATTACAAAGCCCATAATCACTCATGTACTGTTTAACTATATTAGTGGATTGCCAATTGTGCTGAGTCCCAGCTGTACTGAGCCAGTCTGTTAAAGAGTTCATCCAAAAATTAAAATCGCCTCCAAGTATAAGTGGACAGTCCAAGTGTTCGGACAGTACAGAGAAAAAATTATGAAAGAATGAAGGGTCATCAATATTTGGACAGTATATGCTGACAATACATAAGCTTTGATTCTGTACAGATATTTTTAACATTATAAATCTACCCTCTGGATCAGAGATTGTGTCCAATAATAAATAATAAATAAATAATTACATAAATAATAATAAATACTGCTTTGAAATACAGTCAAAATGTTAAATGATATAAAATCAGGGAATTCGACTTGAAGCCTGCTCTAACTTTAATGAGAATCATTTTTGGTTTTGCTTTTTTTTTAATAAAAAAAGAGCATTTAGTAATTCAAAATTAGGAAAAAATAACAAACAAAAAGGAAACCCAGAAAATATTATAATGCAACAAATAAACATCCCTGCACAGGATGTAAATAAATACAAGTGAATAAAGCTTCAAAAATGAACAGAATTGTGTCGGTAAAAAAAAAAGATCCGAATGTGGCTAAATGTGGAAAAATTAAAGCTCCCTTTAGATTCTCTTTTTTTGTTCAAAATTCAACAGGTTAGATAGTGATAAATACAACTTTTATTTACAGACATGAACAAATTTGGTATCCTTCGGTCAATGAAAGAAAACCCCACAATGGTCACAGAAAAAACTTGAATCTGGCAAAAGTAATAATAATAATAATAATGATAATAAATAATAATATAATAATAAATATTGTATGAAATTTAACCAGTTAAGTCATCAAACCCTAACCCATGTTTTAATGAAATTATAACAAAAATAAATTCATGGAACAAAAACGATGACAGCCCTGGACAGTAAAGTGACAAAAGGGACATGTTAGTTCAAGGTGTGTCACTAACTAGCATCACACGTGTCTACACTGTTGTAACAAGTCAGTGGGCCTATTATTAGAGTTCCAGGTAGTCACTGTGTTGTTTGGTGATGTGCTGTGTACCACAATCAACGTGGACCAGAAGGAAAGAGTTGTCTCAGGAGATGAGAAAGAAAATTATAGACAATCATGTTAAAGGTAAAGGCGTGGGGTGAAGTTCTTTCTGCCAGATAATTTTTAACTGGTTGGAGTCATCACTGAGGAGAGAGTTAATGGTTCTATAAAACTATGAGGCTTTTTGTTTACTTGCTGGAAGTTTCATATACTCAGTTACTGTGTTGTCTTCAATATCATATGGCTGCGAGGTAATATATTTTCTCATTTGCAAGAATTTCCAAAAATGACCCTTTCCCACTAAGTTAAACTCTTGCACACGTTTATCATATGACAGAAACACCCCTTCTTTAAAGAAATCACCAATAGTATTTAATCCTTTCACTTGCTACTCTTTCCAGTAAACAGGTTTCTTCCCTATGCAGACCATGGGATTATACCATAATGAGAAATATTTCTGCCGAGTATGTTTGAGGTTTAACAGTCTATGGACTCTGCTCCATACATCCTTTGAATGTAAAAGTATTGGATTGGTAATATTAGACCTTTGTGCTAGTATTTCTGAAGGTCGAAGAGGTAAACATATCTTTTCTTCTACCTCCATCCACACTGGTTTATCTGTTATTGTTTGCCAACACCTTGCTATTTTTGTCATCTCAAATGCTAAATAATACAATCTCAGGTCTGCCAAACCCAGCCCTCCATTCTCCCTATGTTCCTTAATTTCAGTCTTGGTTTTTTCCCGTTCCATAAAATTTTTTTAATTACATCATCTAGTTGTCTAAAGATGGCAGATGGAATCTTAATTGGCAACATCATTTTAATATATGTAATTTGTGGGGCAACAATCATCTTTATAGTATTAATTTTTCCCATCAGACTCAATTTTAGTTTTGACCATTTATCAAGATTTGTTTTTATCTTATGAAGCAGGGGGTTGAAGTTCAATGCTATTATCTCATCTATATCCTCAGAGAGGTTAATACCGAGATATTTCATTCCCCTACACGTCCATTTAAATTTAAATTTTTCTACCATGGATGAGATGCATAGCTTAGAAAGAGGCATTGCCTCCGAATTGCTCCAATTAATGGAGTACCCAGAAAGTTTAGAAAAAGATTGTATAGTATCTATTAAATGTGGTAGTGACTTTAAGGGCTCAGATACCACTGCCAAAATGTCGTCCGCAAATAACAGTAACTTATATTCGTTGCCCCTACCCTTTGTCACGTTGAACGAGGTGGAGACGGCGGACCATGTGTGGATGAGCTGACCAGGAGGTAAAAATGCAGGCTTCGGATAAAGTAAAATGATTTTAATGGCAGAATGTGAGTAACAGGACAAAACAACGATGACTACTAACAACAATGATCTGACAAAGGACAGGAGCAAAACAGGTGGTATAAATACAGAAGGCTAATTAGGGAAACATGGGCAGGTTAACGAGGGACAGGTGAGAACAATACGGACTAATCAGGGCAGGAGAAAAACACAGTTAGGAGGGCAGGGGCAGAACGTGACACCCTTATTTCTTTTATTCCCTGGTGCGCTCTGATGGACACTGCTAGGACCTCTGTAACGCAAAGTTAGTTAAGGGCTAGTTGTGTTGCAATGGGTGTGGTTACTGACTGACGCACAGAAGAAATAAAAAAGATCAGTTCAACAAGGGGGGAAAAAACCTGACCTGTAGGCCAGAGAAATGTTTATTAGCACATCAAGTTCGATTCAGTTTACCGGTAAACATATCACGAATGTACAACAGGTCAATTATTAATCATCTTGGCTATGTAGCTCAATCCATACATTCCAGTAGTGTTTGCTACAAACAAATACAAAAACAACAACAAAGGAAAACAACTGTCTGACAGACAGCATAGCCGAATTCAAGGCAACACATAACATTAATCATTTGATTGCTCTTGGTTTCAAGTTAAGCCCATTAAAGCGCTCGCGGTGGGAGCTCCGCCGAACAAGGTCATTTTTTATAGCGAAAACGATCGACTGGTCACTGACAAGTAAAAGAGTGTTATTGGTAGATGTTAAGGACACTTACCGCTGAGGTAAAATGAGAGTATAAATGAATTGAGGCGAGAAAAACGCTTTGTTTTCTAACGCCGTTCTACAAGCAACAAGCTTACAGCCACAGAAGGAGTCAAGCCCGGAAGTATTCCCCCACAGCCGGCTTTCATGGTTGCCGCGACGTGGAAGGAGCCAATCAGTGTGGCAGGGAGTAGTTGATATGGGTTACACTTCCAAGAAAATAATGAATAATAAGGGGCTCAGAGAGCATCCCTGTCTAGTCCCTCTAGTCAGGTTGAAGAAAGGGGAGACTATCCCATTTGTCATCACAGCAGCCTTGGGTTCCTTATATAACATTGTAATCCATTTTATAAAATCAGCAGTGAAACCAAAATGCGATAGAGTGGAGAGCGAAAATTGCCACTCCACCCTATCAAACGCCTTTTCAACATCTAAAGATAGAGCAGCAATGCAAACATCTTGGGACTGACTGAGCCACATCAGATGTAGTAGGAGTCTGACATTGTCTGTCGACGTTCTATTTTTCATAAACCCAACTTGATTAGGATGTATGATATTTGGTAATACCACTTGTAAATGTGTCGCCAATATCTTTGTGAGAATTTTGCAGTCAAGGTTGAGTAGACTAATGGGTCTATAGCTCGAGGGACCAGATGGCTCTTTACCCGTTTTGGGGCTTCGTTAAAAGTTGGTGCTACGCAGCCCTTGTCAAACATTTCCTGGTATACCTCACAGAGTATTGGTGCATCAATATCTGCAAAGGTCTTATAGTACTCTACAGGAAGTCCGTCATAACCTGGTGACTTTCCATTTTTCATGGAGGCAATCACCTTCCTAATTTCGGCTTCTGTTATAGACAAGTCCAGTCCCTCTGCTTCATCACTTTTAAGCCTGGGCAGACCTACACGAAGAAGGAACCTTTCTATATTTTCTTTTGGTTTGTCCACCGAGATTGAAGATGTGTACAATTTTTTATGATATTGCTGGAAGATATTATTTATGCCTTTTGCTGTAAAATTTTCTTCATCCGCCTGTTTTATAACTGGGATGGTATTACTATTATTTTTTTCTTTTAATTGTCCAGCCAACAATTTTCCCATTTCCTCCCCTCCTTCATGATAACTAGTTTTTAGCCTATACAAACCATATTCCGCTTTCTCGTTAGATATGCTGTGTAGGGAGTATTTAAGTTTACATAGTTCCTGGAGTTCACTATCAGAAAAGCTTTTTGACAGTTCTCATTCTTTTCTTTTTATTTCCTCCTCTCATTCCTTAATCTTGTTGATGCTCTCTTTTTTATTCTTAGCTGCATGTGCTATAAATTTTCCTCTAATGTATGCCTTAGAGGCCTCCCATACTGTGGTTATTTCTGCAGTACTACCAATATTGACTTCAAAAAATACTTTCAAATCCTCCTCCACTGCCTTTCTAAAAGATAAATCTGACATAAATCCAATGTTTAGTCTCCATCTTCCCTTTTTTCAACCTTCTGGCTCGCCAAAAATAGTAGTTCCACAGGTGCATGGAATAGACATTGGTTTTATATCGCAATTTGCTACTTTATCTGCCAGAGAGTTGCTAAGTAAGAAAAAAATCTATTCTTGAAAATGTTTTATGACAATGTGAAAAGAAGGTGAAATCCTTTGTATTTGGGTTAGTCAGTCTCCATATATCTATTAGTCCCATGTCTCTACTCTGCATTTGTAAGGCTTGTCTTTCCTTATTCGTGAGAGGAGGCCTGAAAACACTTCTGTCCAACACTGGGTCCATAACCTCGTTAAAATCCCCCGCTAACACTATTTCACCTTCAGTACCGCCCAGTATCTTATTCACCTCATGGAAGAAGATTGGGTCTCCCTTGTTGGGTTCATATATATTGCACAGTACTAACCGGGCTCCTTCTATTACTGCTTCCACACATATAATTCGGCCCTCTGTATCTTTACTTTGCTTTTGTAAAATTAAAATCACATTTTTGTGGACCAGCAGACTCAAAACTGCCATCTGTAAACATTTACTTGAAAATGAGCTGTGAAATAAATGTCCCACCCATCCCACTTTGAATTTCCCTACTTCAAGCTCCCGCATGTGAGTCTCCTGTATAAAAACAACATATGCGTGGTTATTCTTCAAAAATGTTACAACTTTTTTCCTCTTAATTGGGCTACTGCAACCATTTATGTTCCAATAAATCAACTTCAAATGTCTGTCAGACATGAAAACTTTTAAATGCTACCGCTGTCTTCAGCTCCTTGCAGAAAATGATCCTGTTTCCAACGTCTACATTAACAAACTTATACCAGCCTTCTTCTGAACACACAGAACATAAGACAACCCGAACCAGGGGCATAAAAAGACAAAAAAGAAAGAAAAAAAGGGAAGACAAAACTAAAGTGTTCGGCTGTTCCTAAACAGCCAGTGTCCATGTGTTAAACATTCTTCGGTGTTGAAAAAACATGAGATGAAAATGAAAATAAACCTCTTTGTGGTCCGCGGGATTAACGCCTCTCCCATGGAAACAGTCCGATGTGCCGGGAAGCTCTTCGTCAGCCCACACAGCTCTTGTCAGTTCAACCAGTAAGTGCAGTTTTTAAAGTAAACAGCTCACCTTCCTCTGAAGTTCACATCTCCTCCTTCACTGCTCATTTATAATAATCTCCGCTGTTTCCACAGTGTTGCAGCTCACATTTTTGCTCTTCCATCTGAAGTGCAGCGTCGCTGGGAAAGCCAGAGTGTAATTCCACCTTTTGGTTCTTTTTAAAACACAGAAAGGTTTTTATTTACCTGCAACGTTTCGTTTGCGGCTGCAAACTTTGTCAGGCTGACGTTGGAAGAAGATTGGGTCTCCCTTGTTGGGTGCATATATATTGCACAGTACTAACCTTCCTTTTCACTTTTCACTTCCTTTTCTGTTTATCCGCAGACAGCAGAGGACGTTGTCGCCCTCTGCTGCCTGCTCTCCCCTCCGACGATGCAGTCCCATGCGCGATCCAATGAGTTAACTCCATCGTGTCTGTTCATGGTCCCACATCCACGTCTCCTTCTCTCAATAGCTTCTTTTATCCATCTTTTGTATTTCTGTTGTTCGGTGTTTATGATCCTTGTGTTGTCCCAGTCCATTACATGGTTTTCTCTTGTGCAGTGATCTGTTGCGGCTGACTTCTTTATTGTGCTTTCTGCTTCTTCTTTAGCTGCTCTTGTGTGTTTTCGACTTGCCTCCTTCTCGCAGTCCTTTCTATGTTCTTTCTATTGTTCGTGTGTTGAGTTGGCGTCCGGTTTCTCCTATGTATGTTTTATTGCAGAGTTTGCATGGGATTTGTTTGTTCACGGTCTCTTTCTTCCGTTACTATGTTTGCTCGGTGATATAATGTTCTGATTACTGACATTTTGTGTATGGTGGGGTGTTCTGATGTCCATAATAGATATTGGTCTGTGTGTGTTGGTTTCTTATATGTGTTTATGTTTAGGGTCCCGTCGGTCTGCCTGGTCCACGTCATGTCCATAAATGCTACTGCCTTCTGTTTCTGACTCATATGTGAACTTAATGTTGCCTGTGTCATCAATGTTATTCAAGTGTTGTGTTAGTGCTTCTGTTTGTCCTTTCTGTATGATTTCCAGTATGTCGTCTACGTAGCGTTTCCGTAGTTTTATTTAGAAGTTTGGGGGGGCAGTGGCTATGGCTTTTTTTTTCCAGGTCTTCCATGAAAAACTCACACAGGGTGGCTGATGATGGGTTACCCATGTGTAGCGTTATGAATATCCTAATTGTCTGCCCTTAACAGCTGCCCTTTACACAGTAACAACGTGCATGAATCGCCAAGGTCGAGTGTTGTTTCTGAATGTTTACATTCCAGGAGAAGAGACAGAAGAAGAGAAGAAGAACACTTTCCCTTAATTAATCAAAGTACTTTATTTGTGATAAGCTAATCAAAATATATGTTGATCAATATTAATCAGGTGACTGATCTGTGAAATAAAGATGTCCTGATTTATGTGTTTAATGAATAAACAGGACTCTGCACCAGACAGACTGATCAACATAACATAGAAACGCATGACACATTTGCTCTCATCCAATCAGAACTTTCGTCTGTCATAGGGCAGAATCTGGGCTGTTTACTTAAGTTGTCCAATCCAGTTTACTAAGATTTATAAACAACTAAGGGATATAAAACAAGGCAATGCCATTTTATCCTCAGTTCCATCCCAGCCTCAGTTCTGTTCGATCTGAGTTCCAAAGGAGTTACATCATAGACTCAACGTAGTTTTCAACCAGCTCTCGATCCATCACCGCTAAGAGAGATGCAGCCTGGCCAGATGCACTTTCTACTTTAAGCTGAGAACTGTCAAGCTGGAAATTTCTGTCGTTTGAACAACAAGACGACGGTTCCTTCACAATAAGAGCTGAACCCGCCGAGATCTGCTGCTACTGCCGGAGCTATCCGTAGACTGGTTTGTCGTGCTGCACCACTGTTTCATCAGCCCAGCACCAAGGGGGTTCTAGGACCTGAAACTCCTGATCTGACCGCGGGAGACTCCATAGGTACATAGTCACGGCACAAGATGGCGGCTCATGTCATAAGCTTCTGAAGCCTCGTGGTCCGTAGTCATAACATCAGACAACCAGATCCGCCTACGGCAGCCTAGAGATTCTGAACACACACACACACACACACACACACACACACACACACACACACACACACACACACACACACACACACACACACACACACACACACACACGCATCAACACTATAACATTCAAATCCATATGCATCCATCATTGAGTTAGTCCTGGTAGATTGTTAGAATTTATAATTATAGAAATTAAAGATTCTTAAACGATCCCAACTCTCTATTTTCTTGTCTCTCAGTCAATACAAAGTGTTTAAGTAAACTCCCTGATGATAAAAACAACCGCTTCTGATTATAATATCTGGATCTAATTACAGTGTAAAAATATATACACTATTTTCCACTACATTTTGGCGAGCCTAGCCTGATATCTGCACGTGTGACATTCCATCGACTTCCATCGGGCTTGACTCCGTTCCTGTGCTTCGGTCTCTCTTTCGCGTGCGGTCCACGCTGAGGATGGTCGAAGGGCTGCTGATGCACGCCGCCAAGCCTCCTTTGCCGCCTGTCCTCGTCACACCAAAGCCGCTAAGGAGGGGCATGATCACGCAGGCTCATGGCTCTCCCTCCGCCGGACCACGGACCACGTCGAGCGTTGCTTGGTTTGTTGTCAGTTTCAGCTGTCCAACCCTACGCACAGAGCTCCCCTACAGGAAAGAGGGCAGACCACTCCATGGTCGGACTTGCAATTCGATTGGGTTGGACCTCTGACCAAATCCACCAGGGGAAATAAATACATGTTGACTGTCACCTGTGCATTCACCAAATGGGTTGAATGTCTGCCAGCACCTGATGACACGGTGAAGACGACAGCGATACTCTTGATGAATCACGTTTTTGCCCGCTTCGGTCTGCCCACACGGGTCGACTCGGACAGGGGTACTCATTTCACCTCTGAAGTGATGAAACATCTGTGGGAACTGTTGGGTGTCAAGGCTAAGTTCCACATTAGCCACTGCCCTCAGTCTTCTGGACAAGTCGAAAGGGTGAACCGCACAGTTATCGGCATGTTGAAGAAGTACGTGTCAGCTAACCACCGAGACTGGGATGTGAAGCTTCCGTTGGTCCTCATGGCCATACGGGCTACCCCCCACGAGTCTACAGGTGTCTCCCCGTTTGAAATGATGACGGGCAGACAAATGACCCTACCGCTTCACTTACTGTATCAACGGGTTCAGCCAGACACAGCCCCGGCTTGTACCAGCGACCAATACTTGCAGGACCTGAGAACCCACCTGCTTGCAGCATTCTCGTTCGCACAGGCATCTCTGGAGAATTCGGCTGAAGGCAGGAAATCTTATTACGATAAGAAAGCCTCACATTCCGAACTCGAGGTAGGTGATGAGGCCTGGAACTACATTTTCGCTCCCAAAACGGGTAACAATAAGGCAACCTCGGGGAAGATGGCTAAGAAACTTTTGCCCAAATGGTCGGGTCCATACCTGATAACAGATAAGATCTCTCCGGTCGTGTATCAGATCAAGATTGCTGGCAAAAACAAGGCGCCCGTCTACAAATGGGTACACAGGGACCATATCAAACTGCACAAGGGTTCCACAGATTTGGCCGATACCGACAACAACAATCTACCGACTTAAAAAGGGGGGTGATAAATGCATCCCGTTAGTTCTCAGGTTACACAAATTTGTTTGTTTGTGAGTGTGCATGGTTGTCTTTCATGTTATACGTCACGTGCAGACTTAGAGTGTGTTGAGACGGACGTGCTGTGGGCTCCTGGAGTCAGGTAAACGGCCAGGTAACAGTGAGTGGTTAGGCCACATAGTACTGTTGTCCTAAATTTTGTTTTTTATCTTTACTAATCATAATTCTTTAGGGGTACATTGACATGAAAATGATTACTAACACTACTGATTTACATTTTAGTACTGATTTACATTTCTGTTTTTTTTTATAGTATCTTTGACAGGTTGATTTAAAAGTGAATGTTGTGATTTTCTGCGTTGATTTACCTTACAGGGCTATAACCAATTTTGCCCCTATCCTGACAATATGTGTTTCATGTGAGGATTCACTGATACCAGATAGGGTTCTTTCATTTTCTGCTTTTTGCATCATCCTTTTTGCATCTCACACAGAGAGGGTTGCATCCATTTCTTCACTTAATGGGTAATTCACGTAAAACTTACACATAGTACAACAGGTACTCATAGAGTTAGGTTTTTTTTTCTTTGAGGACATGAGACGCAATCTTGTTGTGGCTACATTGAAGTGCCTGCACTGTGCTCTCTCTCCGCTGCTGAGCTCGTGAGGATCCTGCTTCCTGGGGGTGGATCCATGACTCGTCATCTGAATCGACTCCTGGGTGGTGCTCCGGCTCGTTGGCCTTGGACGTCCGTGGTTCCGGCATGGCTGCTGGGACACCTCATTCGTTGGGATTACTGTCTACTGCTCTTCCCTTTTTCTGGATTACGATAAGTACTGTTGCAAAGTTCAATTTTCTATTTGGAATATGACCCTGCTAGTGGATACAAAGATCAATTTTCTATTTGGAATAATTCCCTGCTCGTGGATACGTACAAGATTTGCTCCTGCTTTGCATTTTTTGCCAGGGAGGATATAAAGTTGCTGTTGCTTCAATTATGGCTTCCATGGGGAATAGTTAATAACCTGCTGACTTGTGTTCTTCCTGAGGAGTATGCAAGACTGTTCTTCAGCGTGGGGTTCGTACCTCCCCACAGTTGGCTGTTCCAGTGGGATCGCATCCTGCTCAGTTGTCAAGATTCTTCATAGCTTGGGTTTGTTCAATGACCAAGTGGTCTCTTGCAGGACCACATTGACCTTGAAAAGGGGGGTGTGTAGCGTTATGAATATCCTAATTGTCTGCCCTTAACAGCTGCCCTTTACACAGTAACAACGTGCATGAATCGCCAAGGGCGAGTGCTGTTTCTGAATGTTTACATTCCAGGAGAAGAGACAGAAGAAGAGAAGAACACTTTCCATTAATTAATCAAAGTACTTTATTTGTGATAAGCTAATCAAAATATATGTTGATCAATATTAATCAGGTGACTGATTTGTGAAATAAAGATGTCCTGATTTATGTGTTTAATGAATAAACAGGACTCTGCACCAGACAGACTGATCAACATAACATAGAAATGCATGACACATTTGCTCTCATCCAATCAGAACTTTCGTCTGTCGTAGGGCAGAATCTGGGCTGTTTACTTAAGTTGTCCAATCCGGTTTACTAAGAATTATAAACAACTAAGGGATATAAAACAAGTCAACGCCATTTTATCCCCAGTTCCATCCCAGCCTCAGTTCTGTTCGATCTGAGTTCCAAAGGAGTTACATCATAGACTCAACGTAGTTTTCAACCAGCTCTCGATCCATCACCGCAAAAGAGTCTCTCAGTCAATACAAAGTGTTTAAGTAAATTCCCTGATGATAAAAACAACCGCTTCTGATTATAATATCTGGATCTAATTACAGTGTAAAAATATATACACTATTTTCCACTACACATGGCAAAGCCTTCCAGTTGTTTGTATATTGTGTTTTTAGGGATGAGCGAGTACACCACTATCTGTATCTGTTCAACCAACTAAATTATCTGTATCTGTACTCGGAATGGGCGTGGCATAACCGGAAGTGGGTGTGGTTTACATCAATATATTATTTGAAGTCTGAAATTGATTTGGAATGATCGGAAGTTGATATGTGTATTGTTTATTTGAAAACTATTTACAGAGCAGCCTCAGAATTGAGATTAAATATTTTTGATCACAATAGTAAAGGAACTATTACAGAACAAGTTTTTCAATTAAATTAGAGCATTAATATTTAAGTGCATGAATTAATACATCTGAACTCATGCAGTAGGAACTAGGAAATATGAAATGCTAGAACCAGACACAACTTTATGTATATTTTTTTATTTTAATTTGATTAAACAGATTTTTTTCTTAACGTTCTTAGCATTTTGCCCCACACAAAGTTAAACAAAACAATGTTGATTAAGGTGTGTGTGTGTGTGTGTGTGACGTAGTGAGTGACTGATGCAGCACATCAGCTCTGTCTTGTCAAATGCACCATGTAAGTTACGAAAAAAGTAACTTTAAATATTCAACCGAAAAAGAGGCGAGCTGAAGAAAACCTAGGGAAACCTGAAGAAACGTGAGCAACAGTGAAGCAATCACAGCGAGATCCGTTACTGTCTGTGTGTGTGCGTGGATGAGCCGGACGGACTGCGCTCCCGACCGGCTAGAGAGTTTTGTGTGTAGGGAGGGGTGGGCGCTCCATGTGACTGGCCAATCACAGAGTGTGAAGACAGTCAGTTACCCAATGAGGATTTTCCTTCAGCACGATTACAGACATTTACGAGGTTTACTCGTTTTATGCTCGCATTCGTCAAAAATGCTTTATCCGTACCAGATACTCATCTGAAACAAGTATCCGGTGTCGGTACAAGATCTGCTCGGGTGCAAGATCGGCTCGGGGTCCTTCGACTGCCGATGACGTCAAAGTACGGCAAACCCACTCGGACAAAATACACTACACATCTATACTGTTGGAAAGAATTTAGCAGTTTCGTTATTAAAATAATGTTTCTTAAGACGTAAGTTTGTGTTTATAATGGTATTTGTAAAATAAAACACTATTTTATTCATAATGTTGAACTCCTCTTTGAGCACATCCCTTGAAGGATCATAGGTATTAGCAACACCTGTGAAATTGTATTTGCAGGAAAGAAGTGTGTCCTGTTTATTGAAGTATTTTGTGTTTAGAGTTTTTGACGTCTTGTCCATGCGTAGTTCAGTTACGCTCATAGCTGCTAGCCAACACTCTGGAGTTAAAAGTTTTCTGGCTTTACTAAAATACCTGTCTGTACTTATTTGATTGATGGTAGTTTTACTTTCTATTAGACTCCAAATGTAATCATTTGGCACGTTTCTAATTCATAATTTGTAATAATGTAATCAGCGATATTAGCATTAGCATTTCTATGGGTTTTTCCATGTATATTAGCATTGCGCTAACCACTCGCTGCCAAATTGCAGCCTTTGAGATTAGAAAATCTCCTTTTGTCACATCGCAATTTAATTGCACATGCAGTTAATCTTTCAGCCCTAATATACATGCAGCTCTATGCTAAAAGTGTATTTTCAAAGAGGTAATGATTTCTTTGTAAAAGTTGTCCATCTTTCCAATAGAAAGATTTGCCTGGACCAACGTAACGTGATTACGTAATTTCGTAAGGTTCGTGTTCAGCCAATCAACTACTTAGACGTCATCGGCAGTCGACGGACCCTGAGCCAATTTTGCACCCGAGCAGATCCTGTACCGACACCGGCTCATCCCTATGTGTTGTCGTATGTGAAGTAAGTGGAGTTAGCTACCAGTCCTATCAGTTGTGCTATGTCATCTGCTGTGAGGTTTGTCCTTTTGTGTAAAGTCTTGTCCTGTCTGATTCTGTTAACTATTATGTCTATGGTTTTTTGGGTTGGTGTTTTTGTGAACAGGGATGTGACGTCATGTGAGATGAGTCTGTCGTTATCTTCTATTGTAATCTTTTAGTTCTTTTGCCAACATACGCAGTCTCAGTACTCACAATGAGCAATATTCCACCAATATATTTGCATTTTTCAGCTAAAATCATGTTAGTAGCAGGTGCGGGAAAGAGAGCTCCCCTAGCTTGCGGCCATCTTGGAAGCTGCACCCGCATGACTCCTGGTTCAGGAATTTCAGATTCATGGGACTGTCGCCAACCTCCCTGCATGTGGCTTCAGGAGGAACTTTGATGACAATCCACTCCTTTAAGTTGTACATTTCTTCATGGGAGCATTTTAATGTAATTACCTGAAAGAGCTAAATCTGTTATTGCAGACTTGTAGTATGAACTTAATGCATGGCAGTTCTGGAGAAGCAGGATATGCAGAATGCGTGGAATCAAATTTTATGAACGAATGGATTTCCTATAATCCTAAATATGACATTACTCTTAGATCTTTCACTTCATACCACCCGAGTCAGCCATAAGAGGTAATGCAGTATTGTTGAAACACCACTTTTCATACCAGTACGACTAGTGTCAGGCTGAAAACTCTTCTCACTCATGTCCAAGCCCATTATAAACCTAAAACAAACCTTAAGATGAAAACTGACGCCACGAACACAGATCGGACCTTATCGTGGTGGAGGAGTTTGAGTGCCCTAATGATCCTAGGAGCTATGTTGCCTGGGGCACTTAGTGCCCCTGGTAGGGTCTCCCATGACAAATTGGTCTTAGGTGAAGGGTGAGACAAAGAACGGTTCGAAGGATCTTTCATGGCGGTGAAAACGAAGAGTCGGAGTACCCGGCCCGGAGGGTTACCGGGGTCCCACCCTGGAGCCAGGCCTGGGGTTGGGGCCCGTGAGCGAGCGCCTGGTGGCCGGGCTTTCGCCCATGGGGCCCGGCCGGGCCCAGCCCGAACCGGATACATGGGCTCGTCCAACTGTGGACCCACCACCCGCAGGAGGAACATGAAGGGCCCGCTGCAATGTGAATCGGGTGGCAGACCAAGGCGGGAGCCTTGGCGGTCCAATCCCCGGACAAGGAAACTAGTTTTTGGGACATGGAACGTCACCTCGCTGGCGGGGAAGGAGCCGGAGCTTGTGGCAGAGGTTGAGCGGTACCGGCTAGATATAGTCGGACTCACCTCGACACATTGCATTGGCTCTGGAACCCGAGACCTGGAGAGGGGTTGGACACTCTACTTTGCTGGAGTTGCTCCGGGTGAGAGGCGGAGGGCTGGGGTTGGCTTTTTGTTAGCCCCGAGACTCTCTGCCTGTGTGTTGGGGTTTACCCCGGGGGACAAGAGGGTAGCTTCCTTGCGCCTTCGGGTCGGGGAACGGGTCCTGACTGTTGTTTGTGCGTATGGGCCAAATATCAGTTCAGAGTACCCACCCTTTTTGGAGTCCCTGGGACGAGTGCTAGATAGTGCTCCATCAGGGGACTCCATTGTCCTGCTGGGGGACTTCAATGCTCACGTGGGCAATGACAGCTTGACCTGGAGGGGTGTGATTGGGAGGAACGGCCCACCTGATCAGAACTCGAGCGGTGTTTTGTTATTGGACTTCTGTGCAAGCCGCAGTTTGGCCATAACGAACACCATGTTCGAACATAAGGATGCCCACCGGTACACTTGGTACCAGGGCAGCCTAGGTCACAGGTCGATGATAGATTTTGTAGTCGTATCATCTGACCTGCGACCGTATGTTTTGGACACCCGAGTGAAGAGAGGGGCGGAGCTGTCAACTGATCACCACCTGGTGGTGAGTTGGATCAGATGGCAAGGGAACATGCCGCGTAGACCTGGCAGACCCAAACGCATAGTGAGGGTCTGCTGGGAACGCCTGGCAGAAGAACCTGTCAAGACGGTCTTCAACTCCCACCTCCGGCAGAGCTTTGACCACGTCCCGAGAGCAGTGGGGGACATTGAGTCCGAGTGGGCCTTGTTCCACTCTGCGATTGTCGAGGCGGCTGTTGCTAGCTGTGGTCGTAAGGTGGCCGGTGCCAGTCGTGGTGGCAACCCCCGTACCCGCTGGTGGACACCAGAGGTTCGGGGAGCCGTCAGGCTGAAGAAGGAGGCCTACAGGGCGTGGCTGGTCTGTGGGTCTCCGGAGGCAGCAGACAGGTACCGGATAGCCAAGCGGGGTGCAGCAGTGGCAGTTGCCGAGGCAAAATCTCGGGCGTGGGAGGAGTTTGGTGAGGCCATGGAGAAAGACTATCGATCGGCTCCAAAGAGGTTCTGGCAAACTGTCCGGCGCCTCAGGAGAGGAAGGCAGCAACTCGCTCACACTGTTTACAGTGGGGATGGGGAGCTGCTGACGTCAACTGAGGCTATAGTCGGACGGTGGAAGGAATACTTTGAGGAGCTCCTCAATCCCACCAATGCGCATTCCGAGGAGGAACCAGAGCTGGGAGGCCTGGGGATGGACTGTCCGATCTCGGGGGCAGAAGTTGCTGAGGTAGTCAAACAACTACACAGCGGCGGAGCCCCGGGGGCGGATGAGGTTCGTCCTGGGTATCTCAAGGCTATGGATGTTGTAGGGCTGTCATGGTTGACACGTCTCTACAACATTGCGTGGTCATCGGGGGCAGTTCCTAGGGAGTGGCAGACCGGGGTGGTGGTCCCCATCTTTAAGAAGGGTGACCTGAGGGTGTGTTCCAACTATAGGGGGATCACACTCCTCAGCCTCCCTGGAAAGGTCTACTCCAAGGTACTGGAGAGGAGGGTCCGATCGATAGTTGAATCTCAGATAGAGGAGGAGCAATGTGGTTTTCGTCCTGGCCGTGGAACTGTGGACCAGCTCTATACCCTTGCAAGGGTGATGGAGGGGGCATGGGAGTTTGCCCAACCAATCCACATGTGCTTTGTGGATTTGGAGAAGGCTTATGACCGTGTCCCCAGGGGCACCCTGTGGGGGACGCTCCAGGAGTATGGGGTGGGTGGCTTTCTGTTAAGGGCCATTCAGTCCCTTTACCAGAGGAGCGTGAGTTTGGTCCGCATAGCCGGTAGTAAGTCGGACCTGTTCCCAGTGAGGGTTGGACTCCGCCAGGGCTGCCCTTTGTCACCGGTTCTGTTCATCACATTTATGGACAGAATTTCTAGACGCAGCCGTGGTGTGGAGTGTGTCGAGTTTGGTGGCAGGAGAATCTCGTCTCTGCTTTTTGCGGATGATGTGGTCCTCCTAGCTTCATCCAGCTCTGACCTTCAGCTCTTGCTGGGTAGGTTCGCGGCCGAATGTGAAGCGGCTGGGATGAGGATCAGCACCTCCAAATCTGAGACCATGGTTCTCGACCGGAAAAGGGTGGCTTGCCACCTCCGGGTCGGGGGAGAGGTCCTACCTCAAGTGGAGGAGTTTAAGTATCTCGGGGTCTTGTTCACGAGTGAGGGTAGGAGGGATCGGGAGATCGACAGGCGGATTGGTTCGGCGTCTGCAGTGATGCGGACGCTGAGCCGATCTGTCGTGGGGAAGAGGGAGCTGAGCCAGAAAGCCAGGCTCTCGATTTACCGGTCGATCTACGTCCCAATCCTCACCTATGGTCATGAGCTTTGGGTAATGACCGAAAGAACGAGATCGCGGATACAAGCGGCCGAAATGAGTTTCCTCCGTAGGGTGGCCGGGCTCAGCCTTAGAGATAGGGTGAGGAGCTCGGACATTCGGGAGGGACTCGGAGTAGAACCGCTGCTCCTCCGGATCGAAAGGAGCCAGTTGAGGTGGTTTGGGCATCTGGTCAGGATGCCTCCTGGACGCCTCCCTGGGGAGGTGTTTCGGGCATGTCCTGCCGGCAGAAGGCCCCCGGGTCGACCCAGGACACGTTGGAGAAGTTACATCTCCAATCTGGTCCGGGAACGCCTTGGGGTCCTGCCGGAGGAGCTGGTGGACAAGGCCGGGGAGAGGACGGCCTGGAGCTCCCTAGTTGGGATGCTGCCCCCGCGACCCGGACCCGGATAAGCGGAGGAAGACGAGAGAGACGAGAGACATTTGTGATGGAATTTTTACTCCGGAGACGATTCCAGACTTTATATCTGCTTCCAGGTACAAAAGCAGCTAATCAGTCTGTGTCCTTGTGCCACTGCACAGCTAATTGAGTGTCACTTTGAATATCACAGGCTGCTACGTGCTTATAAGAAAGCTCCTATACGGGGGGTGGGGGGTGGGGGTGGGGGGGGGGGGGGGTAAAAACCGGCGTGTCATTGTAGGATCAAATCACGCACATCATTAATCTTGATTTTAGAGCCTGAAGCGAGATTAAAGGAGACAGCGAGTGTGTCGCTGTTGATGATTTTTAGACTCAATTTTTCACTCCTGAGTCCTCAGGGATGATTCCTGCTTTATAGCAAATAATCTCAGTGTTTAATCCTGTACTTTGTGTTTGCACAGGGACCTCTGAGATCGGAGGTGATTAGACACAATCAGAGCTGGTTCATGCCATGTCTTCCAATCTCACCGTCGTCGCTCTGTCTGCATTAACATGCATGCTTTTGTCTCTGGGTGAATGCATTAACATTCACATACTGCTCCCACATCATGATTGATTTATCCATTTGATTAAGCATCTTTAAATCCCAATCACAAGTCCCTGCAAAGATGAATTAAGCACCAAAGAGGTTTAAATATTACGTGTGAATGAATGGGAGCTCTGTGACTCTTGGTCTGGAATAAAAATAAAACTTTTACAACACGTACAGTTATGTATCTTAAGATAAGCACATATTTCTGATATTAAATACAGTTTTGAACAATGTATGCAAAGCTTTTGAAAGATTATGGTTTTATAAGAGTTTGTTGAATAGAAAATGTATTAGTCAAACCCAGGAAAATCTGAATAATCAAGACATGATAATACAATACCCCTTAAAAAGTCCTAAATACAAGTTTTCAGTCAAAAGAAGTCATCCATTAAATTCAAATGGTGTCTTTTATGAAACATTCTGATGCATTTTCTTTATTATTAATGTCAGAGTTATTAAGGAATCTGATCCAAAACATTTCCATGAATGTCACAGTTCATTTAAAAATAAAAAAAGTCATAAAGACTAACTTAAAATAATTCATTACACAGATTTTTATGCTACATTTGTAAACATTTTCTTCATTGGTGAGTAATTAAAAGTAATACAAAACACACAAACAAACTAGTTTTACACAACTCTACCACCGATTCTGCTCTCGAACGTTGATGTTTGATCTCCACAAGTAACTCAAGCCTGGAGGAGTTCTGCTGTGTGGTGGAGTTGCTAATGCTAACAGTTAGCTTCTAATAGCCAAGACGTTCTCTGCTGTTTTCTGGGCCCTCATTTATCAAATGTTCGTAGAAATCTTCCTATGTTCCTTCATACAAATGAAATTTAGAATGTTTGTCAAAAACCCGATTTATGAAACATTCGGTGACCTCTCGTATGCACGTTCCTCCGCAATCGTCTGAAGATAATCCCACCTGTGCGTACCCAGGTGCTCGTGTCTGTTTTCAGTAATTTACATAAAGAAACATCCTCAATTAACCATATTTGGTCAAGCTACGTCCTCAGTATCTGAGGAAATTCCCTGTTTTTTTCCCTAGAAAAATAAGAAAACCTTTATCGACAGCAAGATCGAGACAAAAGAACCAAACAATTTGCAGAGGTTAGAAACGCGGTCGGACTGTGGAGAGTTTCCTGTCAGAAATAATAATAAAAGAATGAAAATGATAAATCATGAGGTAATGGGTTGTTAAGGCGTTGTTTTGTTTGGAGTTAGTTTTATTTGGAAATGTTGTCTGAGGGTGCAGCCTCTTCTGAGCTGTCATTCAGTCTGGTTACCTTGGCAATGCGACATGTGTGATGGTGGAGCAGAGGAGGTTCTGGAGGGTTCTTGTAGTTGTAAAATGAAATATGAACTGGAATCAGATTTCTTTGGTTTGTCTGTTGCTCCACAAGGTGTCCCAAGGAGTTCTTCTTCCGGCTCTTGAAGGGTGCAGACGCTTTTCTTCTCCTCTCCTCCATATCTTATCCTCAAGGCCTTTGTCTGTCTGTGTGTGCTGGGTGCATGGCTGCTTCTGCATTTTTACTGGAAAATGAAATTCACTAAAATGGATCTCGTCAGTTGGTCACTCAACACAGTTGATAAAATTTTTTCTATGATGAGAACGGGAGAAGGGGCTCCCAGATGCCGCTCTGCGACAGACCAGCTGCCTGTGGAGGACTCTGAAGATGTGTGGATATTCGTGGTGTTGGTGTCGGGTTTCCAGCTGATCGGCATTGGAGGCTACCTGGCTTACCGGAAAATTAACGAGCTGTCGAGGAATATTGACCTGCTCCCGGAGCTCAGAGATGGTTTGCACCGTGCTGTGAATGCACACACTCACATAATTGCCAAGATGAACCGTAAGCTTGAGACTTTGGCCGAGATTCATTATTGGCACAAAAGATGGATGCCATCAAGGATAGAGCGGACAAATCAGCACGGATTGGGATAGTTTAATGTCCATTATTGGGATTTTGAGAGGTTGAGGACCAACAAACTGTAAGACAGAGAGGAAATTATCTCTGTCTGGCCCCAAAACAATTTCTAATCGGAATCTGGCGTCCTTGAGCCGGCAAGGCTCCAACGAAATCTCCCCCCTCAGAAGATACGTGGAATGTGCTGTTGCTATGGCAACTCAATTCTGTCTCCTATCCCAGCCTGGGCGGGACTGCGGGAAGGCCGCTGAAACGTTCCAGGGTCACTGCAACCCTCCAACCCTCAATGCTCCTCCCCCTATCCACACTGAGGTGACATGCGCTGCTTAGCGTGGCTGCAGGAACTGAAGTAGGGATAGTCCCAACCCTCCACCCCACCTAGTGGACACATGTTGTGTTGTCTGAAGTCTGTTGCATATCTGTCTGAGGTGTTTTTTTGCAGAGCAAAGCTGCCCTCCTGGTGGACGGTAGCTCTGAAGTGCCTTTTTTCCTCCACCTGAACCAACCCTCATGTTACCCTCTTATCTCTATTAAGGTAGCGCAACTCAGGGTTGCAAATGACCACAGTCACCAATTCTTGTCATGTGTCTTGCCCATGTATGTCTGATCTCCAAATTGTATGTACTGAAACTCTAATTTCCCTCTGGGATGAATAAAGTATCTTTGATTTGATTTGATCACAGCACAGCAGAAGGAATTGTTTGGGATCGGTGCGCTCACTGAGGAAGCGCTCCCTCCAGAGAGCACGCTCTGTTAAATCCTCCAACACAGAACTGCCATGATAAGATTTCAGATTCCCGTCGGTCACTTGTGTCTTTTATTGATTTTCGCATCAATTATGCAAAAAAGCCATTTTTCCACCAACATAACTATCTATATGGTAAAATACTTAATGGATGAAGAACATGTGTGGACAACTGAGACCTTCAGTACTGCGGCTCCCCCGTCCTACCACTAGATGCTGTTTGTACACATGGTCTAAGCTGTTCTTATATTTAGGAAGCTTTCTAAGCACAAGTGCATACTGTAAACACCACACGATGTGTAAAATTGTTCCTATGCACGAAATATGCACAGATCTGTTTGTAAGTACGATTGATACATGAGGCCCTGGTCGTTAAAACCAATAACCGCCTTTCTCGTCGTGAGTCAGGTGAGTTCATGACAGTGTGACGTAGATCTGTCAGGATTTTCCAATCTTAGAGTTTTACCATCTGTTTTCTATCAGAAGCTAATGCAGGAGATATGTGTAGGAGACTAATTTCATGTTCAGCCTGCAAGAAAAACTCAGAGTTATCCGTTAAAATCGGAAATATTCATTAAAAATGGGGTTTCTGTGTTCCGAACCTTAAAGACTTTCACTAAAAGCTTTCCATGCTGCACACACAAACGTGCAGATGAAAAACTTTTGATGCTGAACCCTGGATGGCCCAAATGGACTCAGAGATAAAATTATAAAGTCAGAAGAGCAGACCACTCAGAGTTCCTCAGGTCAACAGACCTGTCATTTCTTTTCTGAAACACGGTCACCTTTAGATTTAACAGAACGCAGACCTTCCGGAGATGACTGAGGCACGGAAGATTATGTTCCTGCGGGTCATTTCCCATTTGAAAAAGAAAAATCTCCATCTGATAACATGTTAAAACAATGAGAAGTCTATTTGATAGTAATCAAAGCTGAAAGTTTTGGATTCCTCAAGCTGAAATAACCCCCTAAAACCCTTTCCATGCATTAGTGCAACAGCGTGACCTTAGAACTGAAGCACAATTCATGAGAGTGATTAAAGAACTCGGGAAAATTACAGGTACTGACCCTTGAATTGCTGGAGTTATTCCATTTGTTATGAAAGACTTGACATGCAAAAAGCTTTTATTTTCATTCTATTTTTTCATATTCTGACCTTCAACTACTCAAAGGCAGACCTTGCAATTATGCATCATCAGTTGGTTGCTGTAGAAACGCATCCGCAAAGACTGCTTGTTTATCCCTAAAATGCGTAATGATTTTTAAAACTGGTTTACAAGAAAGCCTGACTTGCTTCTATCCTGCAGTACAATTGTTATTACTTCTGAATTAAATTCAGTGAACTGTAGCAATTATGAGCTTCTTATTACCCGTCAATCATCCTCCTCGGGTTTCAGAAAACCATCTGAGCGTTTTACAAGCAGCTGTGACTGTTTGAGCTCAGCTTTGTTGCTTTTGATTAAAGTTAGATAATTTGTTCAGGTGTTTCTTTAGTTTTAGGTTTTCCTAGTTTCCCTGTTTTTCTTTTTTAATGAATGTTTGAGATCAGATGTCCTTTTTCAGTTACGTTGCTTTTGAAGCGGGACACCTGCTCTAATCTTCATCCATTTCTGATCACTTCCCTCAATGTTTATTCAGCTTTGTTGTTATTTGTCAGTTTGATGTCTGTTACTAGTTCTGTTTTATTTAGTCTTTGCAGAATTAGGATTCTCTCAAAATTTTTATGCTGCCTTGATTTTGGTTTTCTTATCACATAACTCATTAATGTTCACCGCGTGTTTGTTTTCTCCATGTTTAATCATCTAGACACACAAGCTGTTGCTGCAACATTATATTATTTTAACACAAATGCTCTCAGATTCATGTAAACAAATATGAGGATGTAAACGTTAACGTATGACAACATATTTTGTAATTCTTAATCATAGATCTTATTGAAACCCTAACAGTTTATTTCTTGTCTCATAAATTAGGAAACAGCCATGAGGAGTGAACACTATTGGACCTAATAAGGCTAAACACCCAAATATCATCCATCCATCCATCCATCCATTTTTGGGTACTTGTTCGGGGTCGGGTCGTGGGGGCAGCAGCCTAAGCAGGGAGGCCCAGACGTCCCTCTCCCCAGCCAATTGGACCAGCTCCTCCGGGGAATCCCAAGGCGTTCCCTGGCCAGCCGTGAGACAGTTTCTCCAGCATGTCCTGGGTTTTCTTTTTGGCCTTCTTCCAGTTGGATATATCCAGAAAACCTCACCAGGGAGGCGTCCAGGAGGCATCCTGACCAGGTGCTCGAGCCACCTCAACTGGCTCCTCTCGATGTGGAGGAGCAGCGGGTCTACTCCGAGCCCCTCCCGGATGACCGAGCTTCTCACCTCATCTCTAAAGGTTGGTTTATGCTTGCCGCGAGGTTCGCACGGCTCCGTGCGGCAACGTTGCATTATTTAAACAACCGTGCCCCTCCACCTGGCCTCCGCACGGCCCAAACTCTCTGCACCGCGCACCTAGGATATTTTCTAACCGCACGGATGTTCAAACACGGAGAAACATGGCGGACTGGCAAGAACTAGTTATGGCAGAGGTTGGTAAATACAGATATGTGTATGATTCAGCTCTCAGAGTTCACCGTGATCAACATGTTGTTAATAATCCTTGGAGAGAAATAGCTCGCACTGTCGGAAAAGATGAGGACGCTGTTAAAAATGCTGGAATGCCTTGTTGTAAACAACAGTAATTTCTTCTACTATGGTGTTGTGTTGGATGCATGCCATAGATCTCCATGCTGCCCCCTACAGTTTGGGAGAATATTAGCTCACCGCAGAGACAAACCGCATGAACCATAAACGCTGCAAGTTGTGAAGCGCGTTCCATCCGCGAGCCGCATCACCAAGCGGAAAGTAAATGCGTCAAGCATAAACCAACACTGACCCCCAAATTCCACTACCTCCGCTCCGGTCCGCCCCCGCCCCCGCAGCCGCTCGCTTCCGAACTCAATTTTTACTGGTACCCGCTCTACAACGGCTCCGCTCCGGTGCGGAGACCTGAGGTGGGCAAACAAGCATGCGCGGGATTTTCGAGATCTTGCGATACAGTCCGAGCAATAAACACGGAAGTTAGATCCAAACACCCGATGTGTGGGAGAAGCATCGGCATGAACTGTTTAATCTGCCCATCATTTGTGTTGAGAGCTCAGCAGTGTTTGGATCAACAAAGTGTGACTACTTTGATAGTGGAAACTGTATTTATGGCTTACTTTTGTGCATTTAAACTTCAGCTGCCACTGATAGTTGTTAAAAGTTGTTAAACCTGTGCATATGAAACAAAAAACGCCTTTTGTTTATCGATTTATTGTGAAAAACGGAAGTTGTGCTTGCTCCTTTTCCTGTTGGGCGGTTGTGATTTTTGACCATTTACTGCGAAGGTGTTCCGGCGTCCGGCGAAAATAGGATCGATTCTATTTTTGCCGGACGCCGGAACAGAGGGCGCCGCACTGCCGGAGCACGGCCGCAGTAGTGGAATTGCTCTGATTGACTACAACGGGACCGATTTTGCTCCGGCGTTCGTGTCGGAGCGGAGGTAGTGGAATTTGGGGGTAAGGGAGAGCCCATCCACCCTGCGGAGAAAACTCGTTTTGGCTGCTTGGACCCGTAATCTCGTTCTTTCAGTCACTACCCAAAGCCCATGACCATAGGTCAGGGTAGGAACGTAGATTGACCGGTAAATCGAGAGCTTTGTCTTCTGGCTCAGCTCTCTCTTCACCACGACAGACCGGTACAACGCCCGCATCACTGCAGATGCAGCACCAATCCGCCTGTCGATCTCACACTCCATCTTTCCCTCACTCGTGAACAAGACCCAGAGATACTTAAAATGCCTCCATTTGAGGCAGGACCTCATCCCTGACGTGGAGAAGAGAAGATATTCTACCCTTTTCTGATTCAAGACCATGGTCTCAGATTTAGAGTAGCTGATTCGCATCCCGGCTTCTTCACACTCGGCTGCAAACCGCTCGAATGAGAGCTGAAGATCACGTTCTGATGAAGCCAACAGGATACATCATCTGCCCAAATATCACTACTATCTTTTTTATTGCAGTGACTTCACGCAGACTCAGACACAGTTTATGAAAGCTGTGTGAATACTTATTGTATCATCATTCATTATCTTAAAGGATCAATTTGTGAGAATTCTACAGTGAAATAATCATGAAACAGGCAGGAAGGCAGGTTAGACTGAAACTGATTTCATTCTCACCCGGCTGGGGGGATGTCTGTTTCTCTCTTAAAAAAAACTAAAGATGGACGCAGTTACTGTTAATAATCCTTGAGCAGGTGAGGCGCTGAGCGGCATTTGTAACTTGCTAGTCCAAAAAGCTCCAAAGTTTTTAAATAACCAAAGCCAATTAACAGGAGTGACTCGGTAGTTGTTTTTTACCCATAGGAAGCCACAACATCCTTTTTCCATTCCATTTATTTGATAGAGCACATTTAAAAACGGCATGTGAGCTGACCAAAGTGCTGTACAGGGGTAAAACCATATAAGGTTAAAAGAATAATATGAAAGAATAAAACAGCTAGGGCAGTGGTTCCCAAACTTATTTAGCCGCGCACCCCCTTCTATGTCCCGACCATGTTGACGCACCCCCCAACCCCACATCAGGGCATGGCTATATATATGTATATATATATATATATATATATATATATATATATATATATATACATATATATATACATATATATATATATATATACATATATATATATATATATATATATATATATATATATATATATATATATACATATATTATATATATATATATAATCAGACGTCACGCTAAACCAGGGTCAGCAACCTGTTAACCTGTTCCCATCAAAGAGTCATTATTACTTGTTTCCCACAGTAAAGAAAACACCGCAGCAGCCGCGGCGTTGTGGGCGGGGCCTACCCTCAGACAGCAGAGCGCTGCTCACAACAGGTGACAGCAGCCAGTGCCGGTCACTCGTGTACGTCAAAGCCATCTTTCATAAGAAGATAATCAATAAAACGATTTATATAAAGTGGATCCAGAAGTTGTAGCCCATCTCTGCTACAATATTTTGATATTTTTCACCCTGTTGGTGGTTTTACTGAGCAGGTGCCACTTTTGTCATACGCTTCTTTTTAAAACATGTTTAGACTGTTCAGAATACAAATCCAGGCTCTGTCACGTTTGATTGTTGTAATTAAACTTTGTAGGTGGGGAAGGTCAGAAAAGGATCCGATCAATTTGTTTTTCCCTCATTTACAGCGACGGAGATAACGGCGCAGTGCGCCTGGCTCTGGTGTTAATCAAGTTTAATTTGTAACAATTTTCACAAGAAAACAGAACAGTTAAAAGCAGGGCTTGTGTTGACCAGATAGTTCCCGTATTTGACCGTTTATTTTGATGGAGAAAGAATAGAAAGAATTACCCAGACGCATGCAGACGAACTGACATTTTATTCAATTCAATTCAATTCAATTCAATGATTTATTTCACTCAAAGTTTAAATATACAAACTTCAAATCAGAATACAAGCATTCGAGTGAAATAGGGGGAGGAAGAAGGAAAAATCTTATATGACCTACCCCCTTTAACTAAGACAAGATAAATAACAAAAAGTACATAATAGCCTTATACACTTTATTTGTTTCGCAAATCGCAGATGTAGCTAAATCACTCAAGAAAAGATTTCCTTCTGAACATCTGAGCTGGACACCACTCAGCGCAGCTCGCTGTCAGCGCGCACATAAGGTCCACAGCGAGCTGAAGATGTGGAGAGGGGCTTGGAGTGCATCGCAGAACCAGAGCGCATGCTGGAAGATTCCTCCCACTGAAGCGAGAGTTTTCCAAACCCAGACTCTCAGCGAGACTTGTCACTTAGAAAATGTTCCCTGATGATGAAACTTTGGCTGAATTGTGCTTGTTCCTGTCTCCAGTGTGGCGTCTGAGGAGAGTCCCAGAATCTCACATCGTCTTCAGCTCAGAAAGCGCCTATATGATTACGCACAAGCGTGACCCGTCAATCTGGTCACACAGTAGACCGGGTTGGACCTGTTCAGGTTTACGCAGACAATCTTTACATTTAGAATTAGCTTACAGATGTAATATTTATGCAGCAAAATATAAAGCATTTTATTTAAATATCCATTCATTATTTTACAAGCACAGAGAGCTGCATCAGATGGATGGAAGAGCCGCATGGAGCCGCGGATTGCCGACCCCTGAGCTAGGGCATGTGCGGAGGACACACACACACACACACACACACACACACACACACACACACACACACACACACACACACACACACACACAAACACACACACACAAGCAAAATATACTTGTTTTCAATTGCGTTTATTGGGCCTACTTACATTTTCTTTGGCCCACCCACAAATGAGTTTCTGGCTATGCTAATGGTGACATATGACAGACTTCTCTGAGCTCTGCAGCCATTACACTTTTCACCTTGCGCACCCCCTAGCGGCAGCTCGCGCACCCCCACACTTTGGGAATCCCTGAGCTAGAGCATAGCACAAATAACCGAACAAGAGAAGTCAATAAAATCGGTAAAAGAATAGTGTAAATAAACCTAGATAAAATAGCTAAGCAGTAAAAGCAAGGGAATAAAAGTAAGTCTTTAAGTGAGACTTAAAAACCCCAATGGAGGGGGAGAGTCTGATATTCAATGGGAGATCATTCCAGAGTTTCGGAGCGCAGACAGAAAAAGCTCATTCACCACGGGTTTTGCAGCATAGACAGGGAATCTGTAGTAGGTGTAGGTCACCTGAACGGAGAGTCCTGCCCGGCACATAAGGAGTGAGCAACTCGGATATGTAAGGTGGTGCTAAGCCATTCAACGCCTTAAAAATAAACAATAAAATTTTAAAACGTATATGATAGTGCACAGGAAGCCAGTGAGTCTTGCTAAAATTGGAGTGATGTGCTACCGACGGCCTGTATTAGTCAGAAATCTTGCTGTCGCATTCTGTATCAGCTGATGGCTAGATAATGTGGCTTTTGAAATGCCAAACAGAATAGCATTTGAGTAATCCAACCTTGAGGTGATGAAAGTGTGAATGATTGTCTCGAGGTGACGCTGATTCAGTTTTAGTTTGGAATGACGTCTCAGCTGATAAAAACATGATTTAACCATGTAATTAACATGAGGGTCCATTTTTAGAGCCACATCCATTTTAATTCCAAGATTAATAATTGTTTGACTAATTTTAAAAGGAAGAGCAGAAAAATCAGGAGGGGAGGAAGACGAGCCATTAGGAGTAAAAATCATTCAGGTCTTAAAATCATTCAGCAGCAGAAAATTTGCTGCCAGCCAGTCTTTAACCTCACTCAGGCAATCAAGGAGCAGCTGGATGGAGGTAAAAGTCTTCAAGAGAACATAAATCTGGCAGTCGTCCGCATAAAGATGAAAGTTAATGTTGAACTTCCTGAAGATTAGTCCCAGTAGAAGAATATAAATGTTAAATAAAAGGGTGCCGAGGATAGACCCCTGTGGCATGCCCCAAGGAAGAGCAGCAGAGGGAGATGAACAGTCATCCATCCTAACTCTACCTGACCTGTTGTCAAAGTAGGAGCAGAACCAGTCAAGCGCAGATCCCTTAATGCCGACTTTTGACAAAAGTCTTGTCAAAAACACTTCTGACAAGAAGGGGAGCTTTGAAATGGGGCGAAAGCTCCCAAGGACAGTTGGTTCTAGGCCAGATTATTTCAATAATGGTTGAAGCACAGCATGTTTAAAAAAGGAGGGTATAATTCCCGAAACAAGGCTTGAGTTAATAATGTTTGTGGGCATTTTCTGTTATTCTTAAAGAAGGAGTTGGAGACGGAGTTCTCAGCCTAGCCTAACGTAATCTCTACCGATTTCGGAAACATGGGCTGATGTTTACATCCCAAAGAGGACAGATGAATTATAATCAACTGTCCAGCTACTTCATTCTAAATTTAAAAGTGTGCAAAACCCATATTTAAATTAAAATATTAACTTATCTATAACCAACTTTTAAGTTAAATTAACAACTTAGGAGTTACTCTTCCTTCTTGGTATTTTTATCTTTTAGGAACTATATTAGAAGCTTTTCTGATTTCTGCTTAAGAATCACCTGGCTGATAGAATATTTTCTTACTTGTACCCTGTTAGAATGTATGTTTACATTCTGATAAGCCCTTGCTGTGTAACCCAGACACAGAGGAGCGTGACATTTTGTGTCAAGCATTTAAAAGTTCCCAAGCTGAGAATAAATGAAGAATTAAAACTCATTAAATGCAAATTCCCTACAACAGCTTTAATCTGCTGTCTCATTTAATTTTACTTCCAGACAGTTTCTGCCTTTGTTCTGATCACAATGTCCGCTAATTGGAGATCTGAACAAGTTTCTACATTTGACAGACACCAGGGGATTCAGTTCATGACAACCGATATTTTAGAGTGCTCAAAATGCAGTTTTCGACTTCAATAGGTACTGCCCACCAGATTATGTTCACCTGGGTGTGATTGTCATCGGCTGACCTCCCTTGTCTTGGTTTTAAGTGTCAGAAACAAAGATTTAATAAAACAAAAATAAGGACATAAAATGCAAATTTGACAGTAGTCACTAGGTTTGTTGGTCTGGGATCACTGTTTTGACAAAAATATACACTCTTAGCTTTTATTTGGGCATTCATTTACTACCAAGCACTGATAAACAGTCAATGTCTCAAATTGAGGGATTCCACTAAAACCCTTCACTTTCATCCACTAAAGTGACACAGTTTATAGTTCAGATTATAGTAATCACCAGAATACCAGGAATTAAACATTTGGTTAGTGCTTAACCTTTTGATGCATGCATTATGAAATCTTTGACCATGATTTTTTAACAGTTATTTTCATTAATCTTTGGGTGTGAATGAAACTAATTTTGACAGATATTGTTTGTAACATTTAATAATATGCAAATAATTTATACATGTTCACCTCAGTGGACAGCGTGCATTCTGAACATGAAATATGGGCTTAACTTACTGAAGTAAAAATGGAGGGGCTCAAATGCAATAACGTCTTCAACAGCTGTGCTTAATAGCAAAATAAATAAATCACAATTTTGAGAAACTGTCCACTGTAGTGACCATTTTGCAACAAGGAGTTAATTTTTTATCTTTATGTTCTAGTTAAGTAGCCTCAGGCCTCAACTGACCTTGGTGGCTCAAACAGAGCACAGCTGCAGTTGCTTTGATTCGGTAGGCAGGTTTTTCCTCCTCTCTGTTTCACATTTTCAACCTTTTTCTTTCTCTCTACTGCTCTGTGCATCCTCGTAACCATAATCCTGATAGTTCATTTGTAATTTTCTCATTTTTCCTCTCTTGTGCTATCTCACTTGAAGGTTACCCTGCATGTACAACACGTCAGTGGTTACCAAAATACCAGCGAAACATGCTTTCCATCAATCCTCTGATGATTATCAGATCATTTCTCCATTTGCTGGATTTACATTTCCATCAATGTACCATCTTCATTCAAAAGGTGTTTGTGAGTTCTTATTCTTCCCACACATAGATACCACACGTACAAAGCAAATCCATACACTCTCTCATTTATCCAAACAATTAAAACAGACAACATCTAAGACAACAAACAACACAGATAACTAGAGCACATTTCTAATTCTCCCATGCCCCCTCCATCACCCTTGCAAGGGTATAGAGCTGGTCCACAGTTCCACGGCCAGGACGAAAACCACATTGCTCCTCCTCTATCTGAGATTCAACTATCGATCGGACCCTCCTCTCCAGTACCTTGGCGTAGACCTTTCCAGGGAGGCTGAGGAGTGTGATCCCCCTATAGTTGGAACACACCCTCAGGTCACCCTTCTTAAAAATGGGGACCACCACCCCGGTCTGCCACTCCCTAGGAACTGCCCCCGATGACCACGCAATGTTGCAGAGACGTGTCAACCATGACAGCCCTACAACATCCATAGCCTTGAGATACCCAGGACGAACCTCATCCGCCCCCGGGGCTCCGCCGCTGTGTAGTTGTTTGACTACCTCAGCAACTTCTGCCCCCGAGATCGGACAGTCCATCCCCAGGCCTCCCAGCTCTGGTTCCTCCTCGGAATGCGCATTGGTGGGATTGAGGAGCTCCTCAAAGTATTCCTTCCACCGTCCGACTATAGCCTCAGTTGACGTCAGCAGCTCCCCATCCCCACTGTAAACAGTGTGAGCGAGTTGCTGCCTTCCTCTCCTGAGGCGCCGGACAGTTTGCCAGAACCTCTTTGGAGCCGATCGATAGTCTTTCTCCATGGCCTCACCAAACTCCTCCCACGCCCGAGATTTTGCCTCGGCAACTGCCACTGCTGCACCCCGCTTGGCTATCCGGTACCTGTCTGCTGCCTCCGGAGACCCACAGACCAGCCACGCCCTGTAGGCCTCCTTCTTCAGCCTGACGGCTCCCCGAACCTCTGGTGTCCACCAGCGGGTACGGGGGTTGCCACCACGACTGGCACCGGCCACCTTACGACCACAGCTAGCCGTGGAACTGTGGACCAGCTCTATACCCTTGCAAGGGTGATGGAGGGGGCATGGGAGTTTGCCCAACCAATCCACATGTGCTTTGTGGATTTGGAGAAGGCTTATGACCGTGTCCCCAGGGGCACCCTTTGGGGGACGCTCCAGGAGTATGGGGTGGGTGGCTTTCTAAGGGCCATTCAGTCCCTTTACCAGAGGAGCGTGAGTTTGGTCCGCATAGCCGGTATTAAGTCGGACCTGTTACCAGTGAGGGTTGGACTCCGCCAGGGCTGCCCTTTGTCACCGGTTCTGTTCATCACTTTTATGGACAGAATTTCTAGATGCAGCCGTGGTGTGGAGTGTGTCGAGTTTGGTGGCAGGAGAATCTCGTCTCTGCTTTTTGCGGATGATGTGGTCCTCCTAGCTTCATCCAGCTCTGACCTTCAGCTCTTGCTGGGTAGGTTCGCGGCCGAATGTGAAGCGGCTGGGATGAGGATCAGCACCTCCAAATCTGAGACCATGGTTCTCGACCGGAAAAGGGTGGCTTGCCACCTCCGAGTCGGGGGAGAGGTCCTACCTCAAGTGGAGGAGTTTAAGTATCTCGGGGTCTTGTTCACGAGTGAGGGTAGGAGGGATCGGGAGATCGACAGGCGGATTGGTTCGGCGTCTGCAGTGATGCGGACGCTGAGCCGATCTGTCGTGGGGAAGAGGGAGCTGAGCCAGAAAGCCAGGCTCTCGATTTACCGGTCGATCTACGTCCCAATCCTCACCTATGGTCATGAGCTTTGGGTAATGACCGAAAGAACGAGATCGCGGATACAAGCGGCCGAAATGAGTTTCCTCCGTAGGGTGGCCAGGCTCAGCCTTAGAGATAGGGTGAGGAGCTCGGACATTCGGGAGGGACTCGGAGTAGAACCGCTGCTCCTCCGGATCGAAAGGAGCCAGTTGAGGTGGTTTGGGCATCTGGTCAGGATGCCTCCTGGACGCCTCCCCGGGGAGGTGTTTCGGGCATGTCCTGCCGGCAAAAGGCCCCCGGGTCGACCCAGGACACGTTGGAGAGGTTACATCTCCAATCTGGTCCAGGAACGCCTTGGGGTCCTGCCGGAGGAGCTGGTGGACAAGGCCGGGGAGAGGACGGCCTGGAGCTCCCTAATTGGGATGCTGCCCCCGCGACCCGGACCCGGATAAGCGGAGGAAGACGAAGACGAAGACGAAGACATTTCTAATTCTCCAGCTAAAATGCTCAAAAACCAAGCCAAATACATAAAGCGTTCAGAGAATCTGTTAAAACCATCACGACTTTACAGTATTCAAGGAACCTGTCAAAACCATCCTATTCAAACGCGGACGTCACCATAATTTGAATCTCAATAGTTACCACACCGGTCTACTTATTTCTCACACCAGAGTTACATTTCTAATTTCGGCTAAAATGCAGAAAACCAAGCCAATACAGACAGCATTCAAAAGAACCTGTCAAAACCATCCTATTCAAGGCGGACAACACCAAATTTTGACCTCTGGTCAACCTAGGATTTTCTCTCGGTACCACAAAACAAACAACAAACAACAAACTTGTCTCACCAAATCTCTCCACTCAGGGCTTGAGTTTGTGGATCCGCATTCCTCCTAACGACGTCAAGACTAGGGATGAGTGAGTACACCACTATCTGTATCTGTATCTGTTCAACCAACTAAATTATCTGTATCTGTACTCGGAATGGGCGTGGCATAACCCGGAAGTGGGCGTGGTTTACATCAAGATATTATTTTAAGTCTGAAATTGATATGGATTGATCAGAAGTTGAAATGTGTGTGGCTTATTTGAAAACTATTTACAGAGCAGCCTCAGAATTGAGATTAAATATTTTTGATCACAATAGTAAAGAAACTATTGCAGAACAAGTGTTTCAATAAAATCAGAACATTAATATTTAAGTGCATGGATTAATACATCTGAACTCTGTCTCTCTCCTGCCCTGATTAGTCCTTATTGTTCTCACCTGCCCGTCGTTAACCTGCCCATGTGTTCCTAATTTTCCCTGTGTATTTATACCTCCCGTCTTGTACCAGTCTTCGTCAGATCATTGTATGTTAGTTGTCAGCTTTGTGTTTGTTCCTGCCGTTCCCGCTCTGTGATTAAAATCGTTTTTACTTCATCCAAGCCTGCATTTTTGCGTCCGGGTCAGCTCCTCCACACATGGTCCGCTGTCATCTCCACCCACAACGTGACAGAATGATCTGACCAACCTGGATCTGTGGTGAGCTCTGCAACATCTGCCTGGAGGATTTTTTCGCTTTTTCTCTTTTTCAGCGGAGGGAGATTCCGTCCTGAGGGGCTTTCGGCGCATCCTACAGGCTTTCGGGGTGGTCAAGCCCATTTGGGAGATTTTGGCGCACCCTACCTGTTCTCGGGGTGGTCAGAATCATTTCTCCTCTCCTGCTGTTTCGCCCCGTCCTGTTTTTCCCACGGAAGCTGCGGATCCTGGAGTTTTGATGGAGGTGAAACCCCCTGCGCACGCCAGCGTTCTTCGGAGTGGTAGGGCTGGTCTTCCTGCTCCATATCTGCTTCCCTTCACCCGAGCCTCTGCCTGCGGATCCAGTCGAGGCATGGTGTGCACCTGCTCAGGACTGTTGCCGAGTACCTGCTACCGCTCCTGGTTTCCTCGCGTCGCTCCTGCTGTTCGTCCTGCTTCCTCGATCACGCCTGCGGGTCTGTTCCTGCAGGTCCTTCATGCTGCAGTCTCTGCTGGGTTCCACGCCTCCTGCTGCAGTTCCTACTGGGTCCCACGCCTGCTGCTGCAGTCTCTGCTGGGTCCCACGCCTGCTGCTGCAGTTCCTACTGGGTCCCACCCCGGCTGCTGCAATTGTCCTGTTCCTGTGTGTCAAGTTAAGAGTTCCTGTGTGTCAAGTCAAGAGTCCCTGTTTCAAGTCAAGAGTTCAAGTCTGAGTTTCCTGGTCCAAGCTCAAGAGACCCTTGTAAGTCAGAGTTGTGCCACCTAACTGAGAGGCCCCTGCTCTGCAACCCTGGTCTGAGCTCGAGGAGACTCTGTAAGTCAGAGTTGTGCCGCCTAATCAAGAGGCCCCTGCTCTGCTGCCCCAGACTGAGTCAAGTGTTCGAGTCCCCGGGTCCAAGTGTTCCAGAGTCCAAGTGTTCCCGAGTCCAAGTGTTCCAGAGTCCCCGAGTCCAAGTGTTCCAGAGTCCCCGAGTCCAAGTGTTCCCCAGTCCCCGAGTGCAAGTGTTCCAGAGTCCCCGAGTCCAAGTGTTCCAGAGTCCCCGAGTCCAAGAGTTCCAGAGTCCCCGAGTCCAAGTGTTCCCCAGTCCCCGAGTGCAAGTGTTCCCGAGTCCCCGAGTCCAAGTGTTCCTGAGTCCAAGTGTTCCCGAGTCCCCGAGTCCAAGTGTTCCCGAGTCCAAGTGTTCCGAGGTCCCCGAGTCCAAGTGTTCCGAGGTCCCTGAGTCCAAGTGGTCCTGAGTCCAAGTGTTCCCGAGTCCCCGAGTCCAAGTGTTTCCGAGTCCAAGTGTTCCCGAGTCCAAGTGTTCCCGAGTCCCCGAGTCCAAGTGTTCCCGAGTCCCCGAGTCCAAGTGTTCCCCAGTCCCCGAGTGCAAGTGTTCCAGAGTCCCCGAGTCCAAGTGTTCCAGAGTCCCCGAGTCCAAGAGTTCCAGAGTCCCCGAGTCCAAGTGTTCCCCAGTCCCCGAGTGCAAGTGTTCCCGAGTCCCCGAGTCCAAGTGTTCCTGAGTCCAAGTGTTCCCGAGTCCCCGAGTCCAAGTGTTCCCGAGTCCAAGTGTTCCGAGGTCCCCGAGTCCAAGTGTTCCGAGGTCCCTGAGTCCAAGTGGTCCTGAGTCCAAGTGTTCCCGAGTCCCCGAGTCCAAGTGTTTCCGAGTCCAAGTGTTCCCGAGTCCAAGTGTTCCCGAGTCCCCGAGTCCAAGTGTTCCCGAGTCCCCGAGTCCAAGTGTTACCGAGTCCCCGAGTCCAAGTGTTCCCGAGTCCCCGAGTCCAAGTGTTCCCGAGACCCCGAGTCCAAGTGTTCCCGAGTCGAGTGTTCCTGTGTCCCTGAGTCGAGTGTTCGAGTTCCCCAAGTCGAGTGTTCGAGTTCCCCAAGTCGAGTGTTCGAGTTCCCCGAGTCGAGTGTTCGAGTTCCCTGAGTCGAGTGTTCCAGAGTCTCCTGTGTTATGTGGCTTGTGGGCGTCTGGTATCCGCCCCTTAAGAGGGGGGGTACTGTCACGATCTGCCCCTGCCTTCCTGACTGTGTCTCTCTCCTGCCCTGATTAGTCCTTATTGTTCTCACCTGCCCCTCGTTAACCTGCCCATGTGTTCCTAATTTTCCCTGTGTATTTATACCTCCCGTCTTGTACCAGTCTTCATCAGATCATTGTGTTTTATTTGTCAACGTTGTGTTTGTTCCTGCCGTTCCCACTCTGTGATAAAAATCATTTTAACTTCATCCGAGCCTGCATTTTTGCCTCCGGGTCAGCTCCTCCACACACGGTCCGCTGTCATCTCCACCCACAACGTGACAAACTCATGCAGTAGGAACTAGGAAATATGAAATGCTAAAACCAGACACAACTTTATATATATTTTTTATTTTAATTTGATTAAACTGATTTTTTTCTTAACGTTCTTGGCATTTTCCCACACAAAGCTAAACAAAACAATGTTGATTTAGGTGTGTGTGTGTGTGTGTGTGTGTGTGTGTGTGTGTGTGTGTGTGTGTGTGTGTGTGTGTGTGTGAGAGAGAGAGAGATAGAGAAGGAGAGAGAGGGAGTTAAAAAAAATTTAAAAAAAAATGGAGCGGAGGTAGTGAGTGACTGACGCAGCACGTCAGCTCTGTCTTGTCAAATGCACCATGTAAGTTACAGAAAAAGTTACTTTAAATATTCAACCGAAAAAGAGGCGAGCTGAAGAAAACCTAGGGGAACCTGAAGAAACGTGAGCAACAGTGAAGCAATCACAGCGAGATCCGTTACTGTCTGTGTGTGCGTGGATGAGCCGGACGGACTGCGCTCTCGGCCGGCTAGAGAGTTTAGTGTGTAGGGAGGGGCGGGCGCTCTTTGTGACTGGCCAATCACAGAGCGTGAAGACAGTCAGTTACCCAATGAGGATTTTCCTTCAGCACAATTACAGATATTTACGAGGTTTACTCGTGTCATGCTCGTATTCGTCAAAAATGCTTTATCCGTACCGGATACTTGTCTGAAACGAGAATCCGGCTCATCCCTAGTCAAGACCTCACCGACCCCCCAGCAAAACTCAGCGCTGGAGGAGATTTAGGTTGTTGACAGTCCTCCGGTGTCGGTTCTTGGCGCCGCGAGGTGATGGGGCCCCAGCTTTCGAAGGACCAAATTATTTCATGGATTTTATCAATATGTTTATCAATAACCCATTTCCTATAGTGAAGAGAGCAGGAGACAATGAGCAGACAAGTCAAACAGTTATAACTGTGGCATAATGCACGAGGCAAAATGCCCCGAACATCTGGTCACAGAGTTTATTTGTACCAAGAGAGAGAGAGAGATTGTGTGGGAAGTCAAGAATGTGTATGTGTGTGTGTTGAGATATGTGCTCTGACGTGTTAAATGTTTTACATGAGACTCTTATTTTGGAAACACTGTCAGAGGAAATGACGTATGCTGTCATGTGATATGTTATGTTCCAATAAGAATAGTTAAAAATGAACTTTGAATTCCCCCATCCACCAGTAAAAGCAGAGCTTTGGTAAATATGAATCAGCTGCTGCTGCTGCCGTAGACGCCAAGCTCAAAACGATAATTCATCTCAGTGTTTTTTTTGAGAAAGTCAGTGCTGCTGAGCACGATATCTGCTAATAGGTTATGGGCCCAGGATATCCAGAGTCTTCGGAAGCCCCAGGATTACCCAAGTCGATGACAGACGAGCAGAGACAGAGACGCACCAGGTGAAAGACGAGACACCTGTCGAGTGTTTGTAGCCTAAGCTATACGATTCATGAGCCGGAGAGCCATGGATTCCAGTACCTGCTGGTCGAGGCTGATGTTTGATGGAGACGAAGAAAAATATGAATTGTGGGAGACAAAGTTTCTCGGTCACCTCCGCCTCCAGGGATTAAAAGACGTGGTTCTAAAAACCGAGGATGAAGAGGATGAAAGTGAAGATGACTTATCGAAAAATGCAGAGGCTTATGCAGAGCTGATACAGTTTTTGGATGACAAAAGCCTGTTACTGGTGATGCGGGATGCAGCAGATGATGGGCGGAAAGCCCTGGCGATCCTGAGAGATCATTATGCAGGTAAAGGAAAACCTCGCATTATAAGCCTGTATACGGAGCTGACGTCGTTGCAGAAGTTGGACAGCGAGAGCGTTACGGATTATGTTCTGAGGGCGGAATCAGACATTTGCGCATTGAGAAATGCCTGTGAGACACTAAGTGATGGCCTGCTGATTGCCATGGTTTTGAAGGGATTTCCTGCATCTTATAAACCCTTTTCCATACACGTAACCCAGAGTGATGGCACCATGACTTTTACAGACTTCAAAAGCAGATTAAGAAGCTACGAAGAGACTGAAAAGATTCGAGCAACAGCACCAGATAAGGATGATGTCATGAAGGCACGTGTGAAGCCAAAGGCTTGATCCTCACAGGCATGGTCAGACTCGGGAAGAAGAAGCACTGATGGTGCAGGAAGCACAGACCTAGTGTGCTACAGGTGTGGCAAAAAGGGACATAAAGCCAGAGAGTGTTATCGCAGAAAATGGTGTGGCATCTGCAAGAACAACACACATAATGGAGACCAGTGCAGGAGGAGGAACCGGTGGGACGACGCACGGACGGCTGTGAGTGAGGACAATAAGGAGTACGCTGTCCGACTAAGAGATGCGGACGGAGAGGCCCGGACCGACACTGCGAGGGGTATAATGGTGGATACTGGAGCAACATCTCATATCGTCACGGATCCGAGAAAGTTTCGGGTATTCGACGATGACTTTGAGTCCGAGAGGCACAGCGTGGAACTCGCTGACGGAACCAGGTGTAGAGGGGTCGCGGAAAGAAGGGGAGAAGCAATTGTTTATTTGTTGGACAACAGGGAAAGACAGCAGAAAATAGTGCTCAAGCGGGCCCTGTATGTACCCTCATATCCCCAGGATATTTTCTCTGTGAAAGCTGCTACAACAAATGGAGCTACGGTCACGTTCAGAAGCGGAAAAAGCATGCTGGAACACCCCGATGGAACAATATTCCCTATTCATGAGAGTGGCAGACTATATTATCTACGAACCGTGAGTAATGAACCTTTGGATCACTGTAATGGTACTTACGATGTACAGACTTGGCATGAGATTATGGGACATTGCAATTATGATGATGTTCTTAAACTACAAAATGTTGATGGAATGAAAATTAAGGACAAAAATGATCAAGCTCCCAGACAATGTGAAGTGTGTATCAAGGGAAAGTTTGTGCAAGAGAGAAATAGAGAACCAGACGCTAGAGCTAAAATGGTGTTAGAACTCGTTCACACTGATATAGCCAGACCAATTAGCCCAGAATCTATAGACGGACATAAGTATGCAATATCGTTCACTGATGATTATTCCAGCGCAGTATTTGTGTATTTTTTTAAACGGAAAAGCAATGCTATAATAGCAACTGAAAAATTCCTTGCTGATACAGCACCATACGGACAAGTGAAATGCTTGCGTTCTGACAACGGATCTGAGTATACTGGAAAAGAATACAGTCACTTTTATGGAAAAATGGCATAAGACATGAAACGTCCGCACCATACTCACCACACCAAAATGGCACCGCAGGACGAAACTGGCGTACATTGTTTGATACGGCCAGGTGCATGCTTATAGAGAGTGATTTACCTAAGTCATTGTGGGTCTACGCAGTACAAACTGCAGCCATAACGAGAAACAGGTGTTTTAATAGATGCACAGGACAGACGCCAGTCCAAATGATGTGTGGGAAAAGACCAAACCTCTCACGAATGCATAAATTTGGTACCACTTGCTATGCTTACAAGCATGATAAAGGAAAGCTAGACTCAAGGTGTGAAGAAGGTGTTTTTGTAGGATACGACAAAAACAGTCCCGCTGACTACATATACTTCCCAAACAAAAGAAAGATACGGAAACATAGACTATTGAAATTCGTTATGAATAAAACTGAACAACAAGATGTAAGACCATCTGCGGACGAGTTTGTTACACCAAACCGAGTCAGAACAGAACAACTAACGAACCAAACCACAGAGCAGGAGGAAAGCCCAGATGCCATAGCCATAAAGGAAGGAAGTGAAAGTGAGACAGATGGCCAAGAAAGTAGGTCAGTACATAGTCAACCACGATACCCTACTAGAATTAGGAAGAAACCCAGTCACCTGAACGACTACGTGACAGAAGTGGTTGATGATCATTCTTCTGTAAACCTGGACTACTGTTACAAGCTCCTCGGTGGGATACCTTTAAGCTTTGAAGAAGCTGTGACATCCCCACAGGTTAAAGAATGGAAAAAGGCGATGGATGAAGAGATGACCTCACTAAAGGAAAACAATACTTATACTTTATCTACTCTTCCTGAGGGCAAAAAGGCAGTGGGGGGAAAATGGGTGTACACAGTGAAAAAGAACATGGATGGGACTGATCAATAAAAAGCTAGATACGTAGCAAAAGGTTACAGTCAAAAGAAAGGTGTGGATTATGATGAGACCTTCTCACCTACAGCTCATCTAACTAGCATCAGAGTCTTAATGTAAAAAGCAGCACAAGAAAACCTTATCCTACACCAGATGGATGTAAAGACCGTCTATTTACACTCTCCCATAGATTATGAGATCTATTTGGAACAACCAGAAGGCTACGAGGAAGGCATGAATGGGAAGGAAAGACTAGTGTGTAAACTAAATAAATCGATTTATGGTCTGAAACAAGCTGGTCGGAACTGGAACAACACACTACATGAATATGTATGTGAAAATGATTTCATACAGAACCCTGCAGATCAGTGTGTGTATTCCAGAGTAAACGGAAAGGACAAAATACTCATCATAGTTTGGGTGGATGATTTACTCATAGCAGCGTCAGATCTAAAAGTACTGAAGGATATCAAGACAGTCTTGTCTACCAGATTTAAAATGAAAGACCTAGGACAGCTAAAACATTTTCTTGGAATTGATTTTAATCAAAGTTCTGATTGTGTAAAAATGTCTCAGACTAAATATGTTGAAAAGATTTTACAACGATTTGACATGCAAGATTGTAAAATAAGAACCACCCCATGTGAACAGAGACTAGACTACAGTAATGAACAAACAAAGATGATGGATGTTAGAAAGTATAGAGAGGCAGTGGGTAGTCTTATCTATTTGTCCACATGTACTAGACCGGATTTGAGTCATGTTACAAGTAAACTGTCTCAGTACTTCTCTGAACCAACCGAACAACAATGGACTACTGTCAAACATGTCTTAAGGTATCTGAGAGGTACTTCTGATAAAGAACTGTGTTTTAAAAAGTGTGTAGACCACAAGCTCAGCCTGCATGCGTACAGCGACGCAGATTGGGCCGCAGATGAGACAGATCGTCGGAGTGTGACAGGTTTCTGTATTAGTCTTTCAGAAGGGGGACCTCCTATCTCATGGAGAAGCAGAAAACAACCCACAGTTGCTTTATCTACTTGTGAAGCTGAATATGTGTCATTGGCTGTTCCAATCCAGGAATGTTTGTATTTAATGCAACTCCTAGAGCATATGGGTAACTATGAGTATAAGCTACCTGAGATATTTGAAGACAACCAGGGAACTATTGCTCTAGCTAAGAACCCCGTGAAAAGACAGCGGTGTAAACATATGGATGTGAAATATCATTTACTCAGATCTACGTTGAAACAAGGAAAGGTTAACTTAAACTATTGCCCGACTAATGAAATGGTCGCAGACATTTTGACAAAGCCCACTACCCTGTGCAAGTTAACAAGGTTTAGTACGCTTTTGTTCGGAGGTAAAGGTTAAAGATTTTTGTTTCATATAAAGGACTAAGGTCAGAGCAAGTGGGGGTGTTGAGATATGTGCTCTGATGTGTTAAATGCTTTACATGCGACTCTTATTTTGGAAACACTGTCAGAGGAAATGACGTATGCTGTCATGTGATATGTTATGTTCCAATAAGAATTGTTAAAAATGAACTTTGAACTCCCCCATCCACCAGTAAAAGCAGAGCTTTGGTAAATATGAATCAGCTGCTGCTGCTGCCGTAGACGCCAAGCTCAAAACGATAATTCATCTCAGTGTTTTTTGTGAGAAAGTCAGTGCTGCTGCGCACAATATCTGCTAACAGTGTGTGTGTGTGTGTGTGTGTGTGTGGGCGTGTTCGTGTGTGTGTGTGTGTGAGAGAGAGAGAGAGAGAGAATGAGTTCTGAATTAGTGGGCATGCAAAGAGGCATAGAGCAATACATGTTACATTCAGTTGATTGAGTCCATGATCAAGAATTAATGAACATAAATTTTTCCATAACATTGTTATACATGAAAAAAACATCTAAATTCTACCTGGACAATCATGTTTTATGCAAAAGTTAAATATGTAACAGTTAAATATGAATCAACATTTTTTTGCTACTGTCTAATTATCCAGTGTTGAGGGTCTGACCTCATGAGGAAATTACTATGCAGTGATTTTCTCCAAAATGACTGTGCTTAAATTGCTCTGAAAAGCAAATAATCACATCAGCGCCAAGAAACTTCATTTCCCATGATGCTTTGCACACGGAAGCATTGTGATGACGTCACCGCCCAATACCAGAAACACGATCTGCGGGAGGCGGGAGCTTGGAGCTTTCCCGCGACTTCAAAGACTATAAATCATGAATGAGACAAAGAAACCTCGTTCTTTTGCCCAGGATACCTGGCGGTAAGGACACGCTTGTCGAACGCTCCGTCAACTTGAGCACGCGGAAGCTCTAAGTGCCCAAGTTGAGCCACGGAACCGCTGGAAACCACTCCACCATCATCGGGACCTGACTGGGAACGAGCGGAGCTCCATTCAGCTCTCAGAGACGCTGTAAGTTGTCAAACTCAGCACAAAAGAAACTTCGTTCTCTTTGTGTCCAGCCCGTGGAGAAACACTCGTGGAGCCAAACAACAGAGAAAGCATCAAACCGACGGATGACGCTGAAAACTGCGGAGAAAAACGGAGAACCGTCAAATCATAACAGCGGGGGACGCCTCGCTCTTCTGGTGATCAGAAAACTCATTTTTCTCTCTCCTTTTCTCCTCCCGTTTCCTCTATAGTCCAGAATAAGCAATAAAACCACGCTATTGCTTAAAAGTAGCTTCGTGTCTTCCTCTTTCGCTCCCAATTCGTCCTTCGGGTCATTTTGAAAGAATAAACTGCTTATTAATCATTGTTTGGTATCTTTAAATGTTTTGGCCATGGCCAGGCTGATAAACTAAAAGATATTAACTTGTGATTAATCTTTTGTGTTGTTTCATGATCCTTTGAAATGTTTTGAGTGATTTAAGGTTAAGTTACTACTGATTCTAAGCCACTAAGTGTTCGGGAAAGTTGAAAACTTTACACACCCAGGTCTCCTGTGGGATGCGAGGGGAGGGGAAGAGCCCCACACACACTCACAGCTCACTCCCCCCACCTACTCTGGGGAAACAAAGACCCATTCATCTCACACACACACACATTCATACACACAAAACACCTTGAACATTATTTTGAATATACATCCTTTTATTATATCACATGGTTATTAGTCATTTATGCCACTGTTTATTCATTTGACAAATTGTTAATTAAACGTTATAAAATTCAGATTGTCGTCTCCAGTAGCTTTGTTGTGTCGAAGAGAAGTCTCTGCTCCAAGGATTCTACGAACTTCAAGAAAGACTGATAAGAGTTTTGGATTCAATTTTTCCCCGGTTAAAGGGGAATGGTGCCCCGTATATCTAAGAATATCTTAATTAATTAATAAATCAGTAAATATTCCCATATTTACAGAATTTATTGAAGAATCCAAAAGTAAGTTAAAGCTTACGAATTGTTCGCTCCTAATAACCCCAACATTAATTGGTGCGGCCGTGTGAGGCTTGGATACACAGAGATTTCTATCCGGCACAAACAAACAAATAAATCCAAAGAGCTTGAATTAAAAATAATCAGTTGTTCAGCCTTGAACCAGCAACAGAGTGGTGCTGATTTCGCTGAGCAGGAAGCTGCATCGAACTCTCACCAGTAACTCAGTGCTTCTTTAAAGGTGCAACGTGTAAATTAATTCTGGTTGACTTTTAGGTTAAAATTCAGTTTTTCCTTAAAGGTGCAACGTGTAATTAATTCTGGTTAACCTTTTAGGTTAAAATTCAGTTCTTCATTAAAGGTGCAGTATGTAAGTAATTCTGACTAACCCTTTTAGGCTAAAATTAACTGCTAATTTAGCGACTTTAACTCACAGTGGCTATTATAACTAACTGAAACCTTCACTCAAAGACTGATAACACCCTGTTTGCTAATATTCTGAAGGAATAACTAGCATATTTAACACTGCAAGTGTTGTAAGACGTTGCTACGGCAACGCACCAGCTTTTGCTAAAATACTGAAAGGAATAGTATTTTAAGCGTCAGTCACGGCAGTCCGTGCAATTTTAAAACGCTAAAACCTGTGCGCACAAAGGTTAATTTAGTGTTTTTCTGCTACAAAGCTAGCAGTTTGCTGCCAAAAGGTGCAGCTTTGAGCTATCTGCAGAAGCTCTACTAGGCTATTTTTGGTTCGGTTGTTAAAATGGAGGGACAGAGTAGTGAACTGACCAACTCCCAGCAACCAGGTGGCGCTGCGGCCCACGAATGTGAACCTGGCCTACTTTCTGGACAATTTTTGTCCAAACTGGTCGCGGTTGCTCGAGAACCCGACTACCCTTCTAGGGATTTCACTGAAGAACAGCGTAGCGACGAGCTAGAAGCTGTAATTGATCAAATAGAAAACCCGGATGGTACAAAACCAATCCAGGTTCACTTAGCTAAGTTAGCCCTGATCCTCTATCAGAGAGGACTCCAACGTGGTCAGAAGATCATGAACCTCCAGAGTATGCTAGCTGAAAAACAGCGAAATGGAAGGCTGATCGAGGAAGACAACACCAGTACCGATTCTGGGGAAGATGGGGAGAAGACCCCGCCCCCTTCTGCTGATGACAACAGACAGTGGGAAGGGGGGGAACACCGTGACTCTGAGGCTGAGCCAGAGTGCTCTCCCACACCGGTACGAAAGCAAGCCGGCAAAGCCAACCAGGGTCCGCCCAGGACGATCGCCAAAGACCAATTGGTTTCCTCCACCCAAGGAAGCGAGGGACCGCCGTCCCGCCGTAAAGGTAGGCTACCTCCTGATACGTCTCCATACGATAATCAACAGTACGTGGTGTGGGACTCTCTGGACGGACGCACGCCGCAGGGGAGAGATGAAGCTTATCTGTCCCAACCTTCGGCCCAGTTCCCTACACACACTATAGGGCATTCAGGACCACTTAGGGGCTGAGGGCAGTTCGCCCTCGAACCCCAGGTTGGACCACCACCCTCATCTTCACGGCCTTCTCAATCAGTGAGAAGTCGACCAGCTGAGCGGCACCTCTATTTAGACCGCTCCCCCAGTCCACGAAGGGTGCAAGGTGCCGGCTGGGGTTATGCACAAGCCCAACCTGCACCTCAACCATCCACCCATCCTAGCTACTCCGGTATTCGGCATGCAAGCAACCAGCTGCAGGACAAAGCATCATACGCCAGTCCGTACCCGGACAGAGCGTATTACGCAGAAGCCCCAGTTGAAAGACGCAGGCTGCACTACGCAGACGTGCCCCGGGAGGAGGACTTCCCAAGACACCCACGTGACGTGCCAGCAGCCCGCCACAACATGCCGAACCCCGATTTGGGCCCCAGGAGTCAACATTGGGAGCCCAGAGCACACCAGCGATATCCAGCGCCCTCTGAGACAGACCGTGGGTCAGAGTCAGAGGATGACGCGCCGTACTGTGAGTCAGGGCTCCGTGTACGTCAAATTGAATCGCTAGCTAAAGACATAGAACGCTTTGATCCTAACACCAATGAATCCAACGTCGACGATTATCTCAGGGAGATAGAACGTTGTCTGCTTGATCTTCCAGCACCCTCTTCAAGGGAAAAGCTCAAGCTAATTTGGAAAACCACATCTAGAACGGTGCACAGTTTCATGGAAACTCTACCATCTGACATTCGAGATCGGTACTCCTCGCTCTGCCGAGCGTTGAGAGATGAATACGCCACGTATGCAGAGTCTGCGTCAGCTACAATGGGGGCCTTCTCCATCAAACACGGGAGAAACGAACCCCCCAGAGAGTATTATCGCCGACTCAAAAGTGCTTATTTCCAAGGTCGAAACGGCCCTGGGCTCGAGGAAGACCCTGCCTTCAGATCCCTGTTCATTCACAACCTGCACGAGTGTGTTCGATCCGAAGTCTCAATGTATTGTCGGATGAAAAAACTGACAACTCAGGACATTAGGAGGTACGCTCAACAGGCTTGGGAAGCCGGCGGAAAGCCCCAAAAGCCTGACGCACGTCACCGCGTCATGCACCTAGCTCCCGACGCCGAGCCGTGTTTGGAGCTCGAAGGCACAGAAGCTCCACCCACTAAGCCAAAATCTGCTAAACCTAGACCTGCTAAACTGCGAGAGCAGTCCCAATCTCCTCAACAGGGGAAGGGGGTTGCTGATTGGCCGCCTAGGTCTGGACAATCAGACAGGAAGTGGCCCAACCAAAACCAACGGCAGGCAGGTCGGAACAGTGGAAGGTTTAAGGAGCGTCGCCAACAAGTAGGTCCCGTACGCAAGTCCGCAGGTGAGTACTTGACCAAAGCCGACCTCCAGGAGATATTTCAGCAGTTCCTAGCTAAACAGAAGGAACAGCTGAGATCTGCAGATGAGACCCCTGCACCAAAGTCTTCTTCTAAGAAGCCAGACCCAGAGCCAACGTCCGCATGACTAGGCATGGCTCAACCCCCCAGCGTGGCCAGGACCTACCTGATCAGCTGGGGGAACACTACTGGTAGATCACAGGAGTCTCCTGAAATCTACCCCTCAGAGAAACCTGATACTAAATTTCTGAAGTTCCTTGGTGACTTAACAAACCATGATCATGCTCGCCGTTTGTACTGTAGCACCAACGTAGGTGGATGCATACAGGTTGATGCTCTGCTGGATACCGGCTCAGAAATCACCCTGATGTGCTTCACACTGTTCCATCGCGTGTCTGACACCATGCGGTCGCTCGGGAAACCAGTCCAGGTAGAACCCTGTGACCTGAAAATCACCAGCTACACCCAGACCCGGGAGTGCATCACTCACCGGGCGTGGCTGGACATCACCTTCCAAGACATGACTCTGGTTCACCCGTTTTATGTCTGCCAGCTAGACACTGAACCACTTCTCATTGGTCAGGACCTGCTTGAACGTCTAGCTCCCCTCATCGACTGCCAGAAGTGTCAACTGTGGGCCCAGGTGGACACACCTAAGCCCTGGAACCCGGATAGCAGCCGACCATCCTCCATTCTTGAAGTCAGCATAAGTGAGCAGCAAAACCCTTGTTCCAAGGTCATGCCCCTCCCTACAGCTCCCACAGACGATGTCCGCCTGCAAAGGCACGAAACCGCTCCTGGAACTCCTCTCTGCACACATTCATCTTTTCTCTGCTCGCTGAAGAACGTCAGCCTGCAGCCATATGCACCACACATAGTTGGTGGTCTTACCATCAACTGCACCCACATCTCAGATGCTCGCCTTGCTCTTTGGTCAGAAAAGTCAGCCATCAGCCAGCAGACGTTTGAACACCTGCGTCAGAAGGACCCCCTTCTGGTCAGTGTGACACGTAGCCATCTGCTCTTGTCACCTACTTGGCCGCAGAGGCTCCTGAAAGCGCCAGAGGTCTGCTCCCTGACTATCCAGCTTGGAGCAAGACAGCTCACACATACATTCAGCATCATACCACAGCTTGATCCACCTGCACTCATTGGAGCAGATCTGCTGGTTCGACTAGGTGCCCAGCTGGACACTTGCAATCAAGTCCTTTGGGCCCGGGCCACACCTTCCTCTGAGCCTCGCTCAGAAGGCCGTGAACACTTGCTGTCCGGACAGACCATTCCACAGGCCTGCCGTGCAGTGGTTGAGGCCAGCACGGTTCTGCCCCCACTGGTCAAAGGAGTGCCTGTTCGTCTGACTCTGATGAAGCATCAGAAGCTGCCAGGCACACAGGCCTTCTTCCAGCCATCACCACACTTCTTGGAGCTCAACTTAGCCGTCTGTGGCACGCCACTCTTGGAGCTGAACAATCGTTCTGCCTACTTGTTGGTCGAAAATCCGACCCGGAGTCCTATCCACATGCCGGCAGGAAAGCCCTTGGGCATGCTGATAGATAGCTCATTCCATGACTTCGAACTTTCAGTCCCCGTGATCGGACAACTTCCGTTGTTCTTGAACGACCGACAGGTTGGTGCAGACACATTCAGTACTTTCCCCTCACAAATGATTACCATCAAGCGGCATGAAGCCCTTCCTGAGGAACCCATTTGCAGTGCAACCTTAGATGCTGACGGTGGTCAGTGTCTAACGGTTTTTGCAATAAATACTCAACCCTCTGAGTCACCGGTTGAAAGCCCGGAACACCAGAGACCCTCCTCCTCTGAACCTTATGACGGCTTCGAGGCCGAAGTCAGCCAGCAGCTTGACAAAGCGGATGCGCTGGAGTCAGAGGAGCAGAGAGCAGCGCTTAAGAGCCTGTTCTATGAGTTTCAGTCCATCTTATCCAGGGACTCCCTGGACTGTGGACTCACAAACCTGCATACGGTTCGCATTCCAACGAACCCGAATGCCCCTCCTACTTTTGTACGTCAGTACAAGATTCCCCTCGCTGCTTATGAGTCGATCCAGGAGATCCTCGATCAGCTGAAGGAGAAAAACATCATCAGAGAGTGTAACTCCACTTACAACTCTCCCATCTGGCCGGTTCTGAAACCGACTGGGAAATGGCGTCTCACCATAGACTATCGTGCACTGAACAAACAAGTACCTCTCTCCAGGTGGCCTATGATCCATTTAGATCAGGAGCTAGCCAGAGTCAGAGATGCTCGTTTCTTCTCTACGGTTGACATAGCCAACGGCTTCTGGACCATGAAGGTTAAGCCGGCGGACCAGTATAAGCTGGCTTTCTCCTTTGGAAATCGCCAATATACTTGGAACCGCTGCCCCTTTGGCTACTCTAACTCACCTGCCGAGTTCAACATCTTCCTCCACAAAGCCATGTCAGATGCTGCTTCCAGAGGGAACCTCATATATGTCGATGACATCTTGATGAGGAGTCGAACCTTCGAGGAGCACCTGGCCGAACTCCGTCACGTGCTTCAACAGCTCGCTGACGCCGGAGCTAAATTGGCGATTCTCAAAGGACAGTGGTGTAGAACCAAAGTGGAGTATGTTGGACTGCTGGTTGGCCCTAATGGAGTCGAGCCCCAAGCGGGACGCATTAGAGCCATTCAGGACATCAAAGCCCCAGCTAATCTGACTGAACTCAGGAGCTTCCTCGGAGTCTGCAACTACTCCAGGCAGTTCATTGAGGAGTACGCTGAAACAGTGAGGCCCCTCACTGAGCTGCTTCGGAACGACACACCTTTCGTTTGGGACAGACCCCAAGAACTCTCCTTCCAGTTTCTAAAACAGAAGTTGGCGTCCGCACCCTGTCTGGCTTACCCAGACAAGGATAAAGAGTTCTACATAGAGGCGACTTTCTCCTCTCACTGCCTGAGCGCTGCTTTGAAGCAGAAACACGACCAGGACATGAGAGTTGTGGCATACGCCAGCAAGCCTCTGAGCAAGGTGGAACTCCAGTTCTCAGACTGTGAGAGAGCCCTCCTCTCTACAGTCTGGGCTGTCGAACACTTTCGTAGTTACATCGGTGGACAGAAAGTGATCATTGAAACGTGTCATCAGCCTGTCACCTTCCTAAACAGCCAGCGTCTGTGCGAAGGAAGAGTGTCAAACAGCCGCATTGCGACGTGGATGATGGTGCTCCAAGGATACAACATTGAGGTCAAGTATGGTCAGAACACCAAGCTAGCGCTAGGACAAGGGCTAGCAGGCTGCCAGCATTGTGACTCTGACTCCGTCATGGGCCCCCTGGACACACCTGCCGCAGTCTACCCAACCGCATACAATCATTGCTACTTTGATGAGAATGTTTGCCAAGGGCTTCCGAAAGTTTACACTGACGGATGTGCCTACCTTCACGAAGGCCAGCTCCGTGCCGGGGTTGGAGTCGTTTGGGTGGACTGTGACACTAAGCAACCAAATCACTACCGGTTGGGCCAAAAGTCTAGTCAGTACGCCGAAATTGCTGCAGTGTTGATAACCCTCCAGCAGGCGGCAGCCTTGGACATCACTCAAATCGTCCTTTGCTCAGATTCAAACTACGCTAGACACAGCTTCATTTCTCACTTCCCCATGTGGAAGGAGAACCACATGAAAAACGCCAGGAACAGAGATGTGAAACACTCTGAGTTATTCCTAGCGTGTGATCTGCTCACCACTGAGAAAGGCATAATGGTCTACTGGAAAAAGGTCAAAGGTCACTCCAGGACCCTAGGTCCGGAGAAAGATGGTAATGACAAAGCAGACCGCCTTGCTAAGCTCGGTGCTGACCAGGGAACCTGCTGGGAATTCAAAGACGAGTGGCTTCCACCCAAGGCCATTCACGAGGTTTGCGCGATTACTCGTCGCCATGCTAAACAGGCAGACGAACCTCGGACCGTTGAGGTACCCGTGTTTCTAGGCAGAAAACCACAGGACGCGGACCTAGTCACCATGCAGGAACAAGATCCTGACCTGAAGCTCATCCGCGAGCTTCTCCAAAAGGGCCCGATGCCTGAACAACCATCACCACCTATTGGCGCAAGCCGAGATTTGGTAAACCTGCATCGTCAACTCACGCACCTGAAACTACAAAACGATTTGTTAGTTTACATGCGTGACGATCACAGCCCGCCGCGCTGGGTTGTTCCACTCGACCACAGAGGAGTGATGCTTGCCTATGCCCACGACACTCCGGTTGGAGGTCACCGCGGAGCAAAAGCTACCCTCGCGTCACTGACAGAAGTAGCATATTGGCCGTCGATGTCCAAGGACGTACACAGCTATGTCCAAGGCTGCCTCATCTGTGCCCAGTTTCAACCCTCCCAGCTGCTTGCTAGAGCACCACTGCAACGCAGGGGAATAACCTTCCCTTGGTCCCACCTGCAGATCGATTGGGTTGGACCAGTTCCCAAATCGGCAAGAGGAAACAAATATATGCTAACTGTAACTTGCAGTTTCACAAAGTGGGTTGAGTGCCTACCAGCGCCAAACGATACAGCCGTCACAACCGCTGTACTGCTGATTAACCACGTTTTCAGTCGATGGGGACTTCCACTCTGCATTGACTCTGACCGAGGAACTCATTTCACATCCAGTGTAATGACGTCCCTGTTTGAACTTTTGGGAGTGGAAGTGAGATTCCACCTCCCCTATCACCCACAGTCATCCGGACAGGTCGAACGGATGAACCGCACGGTCGTCTCCATGCTCAAAAACTACGTCTGCTCCACTGGGAAGGACTGGGACGTCAAGCTCCCTCTGGTCCTGATGGCCATACGGTCCACTCCACAGCGATCCACGGGGGTTACGCCCTTTGAGATGATGACCGGCAGACTGATGACTCTACCACTGCACCTCCTGTATCACCCAGAGGATGTCAGTGTTGCCACTGCCTATACCGCTCATCAGTATGTGGCAGACTTAAAAACACACCTCAGAGCTACGTTCGCGCACGCTCAGAAGAAACTGGAGACCAACGTAGAAGGCGCTAAAGCCTACTACGACCAAAAGACAACCAGCCGCGAATACGAGGTGGGTGACAAAGTATTCTACTTTCGGTTCGCCCAACTGGCACGCAAAGCTAAGAAGTTCCTGCCCTGCTGGTCAGGACCATTTGAGATCGTGGCAAAACTCTCTCCAGTTGCATACAGGTTACGCATCACCAAAGCGAGACAGGAGCCTGTCTACAAATGGGTGCATGCAAACCAAATCAAACCCTACGTCAAACCATCCCCGCGGGTACAGAGACCAGACTCCCCGCAGGAGGTCGACGTAGTCTCTACATAGTTCTATGCATGGAAATGGAAAGGGGGGGAAGTGCACGTTTAACCCACTAACATGTACTAACCGACAAAGAACCAGCCCCCCCCCCCCCCCCCCCCCCCGCCGTCACTTTCACTAACCAAGAGAAACTCCTCCTAGAACGCTAACAGAAAGTACTTACTAAAACCTTACAGGGTACTCTGGTACCTACACTAGGCTCTGATTAATGAATCTCTACGTGCAATCAAGACTTTGTCTGAAACCATACCTCAGGATATTGTGTACACACGAGTGGTGAGAGATTTGATGCAGGACCTGCTCAGGGAAGTAAGTTCCACGCTGGACAGCTTGGTTGAAAGTCGTATTTCCCCGTACTTGGTACCACTGGACCTGCTCAAAGATAGCTTGACAGCGGCTACCCCTCTACTGTGCACCTTTCACAAATCCACCTAGCGTACAGCCTAAGTAGTGCAATTCCCATTCACGTTGATGCAGAAAAATTAGAACTCGGTTTCCTGTTACATGTTCCCATAATTGTGACACCTCACATCTATAGGTTTAAGTCGATGCTTAACATTGGTATTTGAAAGGACGGAAGGCATTTCCACTTTGAACTAGAAACCTGGCACTCCATCATCTCAACCTCGAACAGCATGACTCAGAGATTGAGATCATGGACGCTTTCCAGGGTTATAACTTTGCCTTCGATTTAGAAATTGACCAACAATTACTGATTGAAGGAACCAAACTCGTTAAGTTCACACAAACCCCGCGTGAACTTACTTTGACGCCCAAGACGCTACATTGACACAGATTATACGACTTTAATCTGCACATTGGTCGCCCTGGGGATGGAATGGCTCATCACGGCCGTGATAGCTTATTCCGCCTACAGGCGTGTTAATAAACTCCAAGATAAGATGCACTTGCTCACCTACGGTGTGCCTCGTGACCGCGTTCGGGTAGACTCCAAGCGCGAATGTACCACACCTGTCTAAAGGGGGTGAGCAACATTTTCTTTGTTATTCTGTAACCCTAAGAGTAGTTCTCACTTTAGTCTACCTCACATTTTTTATCTGAGTGTTGCATTATGTCACATTCTTTATAAGCTACACACTGAATGTATGACCTAAGAATGTATTTTATGAGACCTCAAGGTTGCTATGAATTTTCTTGGATGTTATATGTTTTTTTTTGGGGTTTTCTGTATTTTTGTTTCGTACTTGGTCACATATTAACTAGTGGTTATGTGCCGGCCCAGCTCAGTCTGTCAATGACTCTGTCTGACGCACCAGCACATTGTAGTACCTCTTAGTTTTATGGTCCTTGTTTTAGCCCAAAGACTGTCCTGATCCACCCTTTGGACCAAAAAAGGGGGGAATCTTGGGACCACATAGGTCAATGCGCGTTTGCGAACTATGGACCTCGTACATCACCGCGTGCTCCATAAACTGAACTGTATGGCCGGCGGTGAGATGCCTTTGTGTCCCCTTGTGGAGTTAACCGCCCACCGACCTTCCTCCTTCTACACTACTACCTCTCGCATGGACGACATCATCATTGCGTACCACCTGCGTGAGTGGCTTCTTCTCGTTATGCGCGTTGGGGACTATCCCATTTCCTATCCTCTTTTGTTTTGTGCCTGACCAGGATCCAAGACAAAGACAAAGACCAAAGGCGCCAGGATCCAAGACAAAGAACAAAGACAAAGGCGTCCAAGGAGACCAACGTCCTAAGGGACAAACCCACCTGTGCTTCCGACAATCAAGTCGACCTACGTTCATGAGGAACAAACCCATCTGTGCTTCCGACGATCGAGCTTTGGGCGCGATCCCCGAAACCAAAAGGGGGAATGTTGAGGGTCTGACCTCATGAGGAAATTACTATGCAGTGATTTTCTCCAAAATGACTGTGCTTAAATTGCTCTGAAAAGCAAATAATCACATCAGCGCCAAGAAACTTCATTTCCCATGATGCTTTGCACACGGAAGCATTGTGATGACGTCACCGCCCAATACCAGAAACACGATCTGCGGGAGGCGGGAGCTTGGAGCTTTCCCGCGACTTCAAAGACTATAAATCATGAATGAGACAAAGAAACCTCGTTCTTTTGCCCAGGATACCTGGCGGTAAGGACACGCTTGTCGAACGCTCCGTCAACTTGAGCACGCGGAAGCTCTAAGTGCCCAAGTTGAGCCACGGAACCGCTGGAAACCACTCCACCATCATCGGGACCTGACTGGGAACGAGCGGAGCTCCATTCAGCTCTCAGAGACGCTGTAAGTTGTCAAACTCAGCACAAAAGAAACTTCGTTCTCTTTGTGTCCAGCCCGTGGAGAAACACTCGTGGAGCCAAACAACGGAGAAAGCATCAAACCGACGGATGACGCTGAAAACTGCGGAGAAAAACGGAGAACTGTCAAATCATAACAGCGGGGGACGCCTCGCTCTTCTGGTGATCAGAAAACTCATTTTTCTCTCTCCTTTTCTCCTCCCGTTTCCTCTATAGTCCAGAATAAGCAATAAAACCGCGCTATTGCTTAAAAGTAGCTTCGTGTCTTCCTCTTTCGCTCCCAATTCGTCCTTCGGGTCATTTTGAAAGAATAAACTGCTTATTAATCATTGTTTGGTATCTTTAAATGTTTTGGCCATGGCCAGGCTGATAAACTAAAAGATATTAACTTGTGATTAATCTTTTGTGTTGTTTCATGATCCTTTGAAATGTTTTGAGTGATTTAAGGTTAAGTTACTACTGATTCTAAGCCACTAAGTGTTCGGGAAAGTAGAAAACTTTACACACCCAGGTCTCCTGTGGGATGCGAGGGGAGGGGAAGAGCCCCACACACACTCACAGCTCACTCCCCCCACCTACTCTGGGGAAACAAAGACCCATTCATCTCACACACACACACATATATACACACAAAACACCTTGAACATTATTTTGAATATACATCCTTTTATTATATCACATGGTTATTAGTCATTTATGCCACTGTTTATTCATTTGACAAATTGTTAATTAAACGTTATAAAATTCAGATTTTCGTCTCCAGTAGCTTTGTTGTGTCGAAGAGAAGTCTCTGCTCCAAGGATTCTACGAACTTCAAGAAAGACTGATAAGAGTTTTGGATTCAATTTTTCCCCGGTTAAAGGGGAATGGTGCCCCGTATATCTAAGAATATCTTAATTAATTAATAAATCAGTAAATATTCCCATATTTACAGAATTTATTGAAGAATCCAAAAGTAAGTTAAAGCTTACGAATTGTTCGCTCCTAATAACCCCAACACCAGTAAACTATAAAGCCTAATTTTCTAATAACATTTCAGGATTTAATACATCTCTTTTTCCTGTTCAGTGAAGTAAAAATCTGATGAATTAATTCAGAATTTTACCTTTTTGCTTCACTGACTCTCATGATGTTCTCTGCAAATTAACTATGAACATGTTGTATTACTTCTGAAAAGTGTTTGGTCTGAAATAAATCTATAAAACCCCACACCTGAATAAACCACAGAAGAAGAATCAGATGAATGGGACTCAGGTCCATGCACTAACGTAATGTTCCCCAATGCTGCATCTTTTCTGACCTTCTTCACTTGGTTAAAGATTCAAGATTCAAAGATACTTTATTAATCCCAGAGGGAAATTAGAGTTTCAGTACACACAATGCAGACATACATGGGAAAGACACATGACAAGAATTGGTGACTGTGGTCATTCGCAACCCTGAGTCGCGCTACCTTAATGGAGATAAGAGGGTAACTGTAGCCACAGGTGGGAGGGAGTTCTCGGGAGGAGCACAGAGCACATTGACTCCTGCAGGTTGATGACCTCGCCAGGCTGAAGTCCACCAAACCGAAGGCGGGGGGGGGGGGGGGGGGGGGGTCACAGGTCACAGCATCTGTCTGCATTCCTTTGTGGGGGTTTGTTGTTAGCATCTCGAGGCTGCTCTTGCGTCAGATTCGGATAACAAGACTTTGTTTGGGTCAGGCTGAGATAATTTTCCTCTCTGCCTTCAGTCTTTACTGATCATTCCAGTCCTTCAGTGAAGCCAATTTAGGTTTTTAAAACTTGTCCATGCCGTCCGGTGACCCTCTCCGAGATGACATCCATTTTGCGCACTAATACCGGTATCGCGGCTAGAACATTGTCCAGCTTACGATTCACCTCGAGTAATGTCCCAGTCTGTGAGGTCTCCACACGGACGGTGCTCTCCGTGGGTGCGGGTCGCCCTCCAATCGCTCCCGTGTTCCCAAATTTCCAGAAAACCAGATATCCTCCCACTCCAATCAGAAGAAATCCAGTGATCATCAGGCCAAATATCCACACGTCTTCAACGTCCTCAATGGACAACTGGGAGAGGCATACGATCTTCCACTCCCTCCAGGAATCCAGCATATCCCCCGCCGTGTGTGTCCACTGCGGGCATGTGGGAGCCCCCTGCTCCGTTCTCGTTGTTGAAAAAATCTTATCAATCGTGTTGAATGACCAATTCCTCAAATCCATAGTTAAAAATAGGGTTTTTCTGAAGAAATGCAGAGAAGCGCTCTGTTGACAGACAGGACAAAGAGCCTTGGGAAAAAAGATAAGAGAGCAAAAAGAGAAGTGTCTGTACTCTGCGAGTGCTGAAGAGAAGCGGACAAATGAGGACACAACCAATAATTTATAATCCAGTTGGAGTTAAAACCATTGGCACCAAACTTCCAACAGTTCCCTCATAACTTTTCATGCATTTCAGAAACCTTAACTCTCAAGCCATCATTCACTCAGTCACAGGAAAGTGACCTTCATCATTCTCACCATACTCCCTCTCCCCCCCCCCTCTCTCACACACACACACACACACACACACACACACACACACATGTTTGATACAATCTGATTAGCTTAAACGTGCCTCCTCTTTTCCTGTAATTAATTCACTAGCGTTTGGAGGGTAGTAGCCCTGTTAAAGCCACATCTTCTGCACCATTTACCCAGATAATGGCAGAGATTTTTATGATGTTTTTATTAAAGGGCGACCTTGCCTTTCAAGGTGTTGGCAGTTTTTTCTACCGAGACTGGGAGTGACTAAATGGAGGGTAGTGTCAACTTCACTTTGATGGAGCTGGTGATTTGGAAAATTCAGTGTCACCGCACTTCATTAAACCTGAGTTTGGTGAAAACGCGACCAACACAAAGTGCCGTTCAGCACCGCTCTGTCTAACATGGTGCGTGGAAGTGGGAACAGCAGGGATTAAGATGAAAATAAAACATCTGGAATGCACAAAGAGGGAATTCTGAGGATTTTATTCATGCTGCACCTGCATGAAAATTAATATGGAAGTGAATTATACACTTTTTCACACCAGATATTTTAGTAAATCATGAAATAAAATTTAAAAAGTCTTCAATTCTTCATGTAAACATGATTCTTACCCTCCTCCTCGAGCTTAGGACTGACAAAAGTCAACCAACAGCAATGCTTTGGTGGAGTTACTATATATATATAAATATATATATATATATATATATATATATATATAAACTGAAATGATATTAAGGTAATAATGCATCATAATAATGTTATGCCTTTCCTTCAACCAACTCCATATTCTTTAGAAAATTTTGTTTTTAAATTTTTTTTTCATTTAATGCTTCAAAGGGATGTAGGGGCTTTAGATATGCTCTACCAGTTGGTTGACGAGGTGGATTTTCCTGGCCTCACCACTTGGTGTCACACCACGTGAGTTGGGACCACAGACAGCATCTTCCCGCTGCACTGGCACATGGCCAATTGGAGAAGGCCAAGTCATCCACGGTGAGAGAAAGCCATAAGCTGACTTTAGTGTTGCCAAGCAAGACTGTGGCTTCTAACTTCCCTGTGACAGTGTCTGGTTCTCTGACAGTAAAGTCAGTGTGTGAGTGGAGAGCAACCCCAGGAGGACGCAGATGCTTAGTGGAGCAGCTATTCCTGATTAAGTTAACTTGATACCAAGCTGTAAGCTGGTTTTAACCAAAGTGGAATTAGCAGCTACTGCGCTAATTTAATAAAGGCAGTTTGAGCTAAAAACTCCAGGAGTCCAGACACATCTACAGTAGCCTGTAACTTTTTTATTCGCAGCTGACGCACCAGCAAACTGTAGTCCTCAGTTCAAAATGAAAAAAGAAAGTATGACTTAGACCTGTCTTGCTTGCTAGCGAGCTTTCATTGACCTGAGGCTATTAATAAGAACGACTCCTCCGTAGGCTCTGCTCAGGATCTCCTGGGTCTGTCTACCTGCCATCTCATGCATGAGTCCCCCAATGTGATGCCTCACTAGATCTCCTCCCCCAAGTTGCACTGACAGGTCATCTTTCATAGGCGGCTCCTTGAGTGTCACTTGGAAATCAATTGCCAAACGCGCTGGCTGACTCGTGTGTGGTGACAGGAATATACTCAGATTCTCCAGTCTCATCACTCGGTTCCTGTCTGTTTAAGAACTAGTCAGATGTCCTGCTGAGGGAGAAGCTTTATGAAGAAATAACAAATAAACAAGAGAAAATGCAGAGGTGTGGATGTAAACACAGTCAGAGTGATTAGTGCATGAGCAGCCATCTTGGTAGAGTGATTAAAAGAGTGAGCTGTGCAAACCATTCCTGCAAAATAGATCAGGGCTTGTAAAATACTAAAACTTCTCCGCTTCAGGTACACTTTTTATTTTATTTTTTTGTAATTATCTCATGTCAGATCAGACACAGAAAAGCCACCCACCAGAGGCTTTATAAACTTTTTCAAACTAAAACTTTCTCCAAGCAGAAAATCTGTCAGTATTGACCCATTCCACCCGCAGAGACAGAACTCTGTTTCCCGACCACCCCCGTCCCCGGGCCTTTCTGCTAGACAGAACATGTGGGTCGCTCTACAGCAAAAGCCACGTAGAGCAGCCTTAGTGAGGTGCCTTGGGTTACTGTCATGGTGAGAAGCATCATTCAGACCTACATTTATAACCAACGCTGGCTGTTTTTCTAGAAACATCACTTTTTCCAGATATTGATCCCTAGAATAGCACACTTTTTTTTTACTTAGATATGACGTATTTGTGCTGAAATCCCAGACAACAACCACCACTGCGATTCTTAATGTCATCATCAAGATAGAATTAATAATCAGAATAATCGATGTGCATCAGTTTGCTGACATGTGATTTAAAACATCATCACTGGCTTTAAGAAGTCATTTCATGTCTAGAAGACACTAAAGGTTGTATTTATTAAGAAATAAAGCCTAGGCTGCTCAGGATGTTCAAATTTTAGACAAAACAGACATTCATTTGTGTCAAACATATTGGGGAAAATATGTTTAATAATGGCATTTTGGAGGTTTATGGTTTGGCTTTAAAAATTTAAAGCTCAGTTAGATGTTTTCATGACATGTTTAATGAAGGCACACACTCAGTAGTATAAGTTATTGAACTTTGAGTCATTTTCAGTGAAAAAATAAGCTCTGGTGCTCTTGTTTCAGGAACTAGAAGTCGACAAGATTAGAATAAACTCAATAATCATAATGTGCAAATATCTCACTTTTGATTGGCTAACAGCAATGTGACTCTTCCACTGCCTCCATTAGTTCTGGAACATTTATCTCCACAAATAACACAAGTCTGAAGAAGTTCTGCCATGCTGTAGAGTTGCTAATGTTTAGCTTCTTCTAGCCGAGATGTGCTCTGCTCTCTCCTGGATGCTAAACCAACAACAGCCTTCCCCGTCACGATTCAAGATGGGTGAGTCCATGATTGTTAACTCATTCACTGCCAGCGTTTCTCACCGTTTTTACTGTTGTTTTAAGAGTCACAGAATGTTGCGTGCTAGGATGATGTTGACGCCAAAACAACCAAAACAAAGAGGAGACTCACCTCTTACATCAGGAAGAATCCGCGTGTTTCGAGCGTTATCCGTTCTTTCATAATCCGTTGTCGAATTGTGATCGGCAGACACTTTTCCGGTTCGCGCCTCACTTTTTTTAACAGGAACAGCCCAAAACGATCTAACACATGGATGGTCTGCTTCCTGATCACGTGACGTGTGACGTATGCGGATGAAGATCAGCTTCAGGGCTGAGATGCTTGTTCTCTCAGCGCGGGGGCTCGTTCCGATGCTCAAACAGTAAAAAAATGCAAATGATGACTTTAGTCGTCATTGGCAGTGAACGGTTGGATCTAAAATGACGACTTTAGTCGTCAATGGCAGTGAATGAGTTAAGTGCATGTAAAGATGTTTTATTTATTTATTTATATATATTATTTTAACCACAATGTGAATGAGAGGCTGGGTGATGAAGGCAGGTGAACATATGTGTGTGTGTGTGTGTTTGTAAGCATGTTTCGTTCGTGGCTGCTTTTTTCTACTCAATTAGTCAAACGTTCCTTCAGGTAAATTTCATGTGATGGTATTAAAATTAATAACAGCTTTTAAAAAGAACTGAAAAGCGAGCTGCACAGAATATTTTTGCTAAATCGGCTTTTTTCCATTTTCACAGCAGGAATCAGATTAAAACTGATCTTTATAGGTGGTTATTCTGCAAAACAGCACAGGTGCAAATCCAATGCTTTTAGTATTTTAGACACCTTCAAAAATGGTTTTCCAGATCCTATAACAATCTTTATTTTTATCACCCTGATTCTCAGTTCACACTATCTGCTGCGAGTGGTATTTATAATTTATTCTTCGAGTCAGATCAGGCCAGACAGGAAGTCAAATACGAAAACAGTGTAAAATATCTGGAAACTTTCAAAATAATAGTCATGGGCAGATTTCCAGTTGCCTAAAGGTGAAGCATTTGTTTTTGGAAATAAATAAAGAAATAACACTCAAGCAAGCTTTAAATAGTAATTCAAAGGTCCGACCCATTTCTTCAGGCTTCCCCTGCAGTCACAGAATCTAATGGTTTCAGAAAAATGGTACAACACCGCTTTGCGACACAAACACACGAGCAGACACGAGTCTGCTGATCTGCTAAGATCAACATTTCCAGGACCAACTTTAAACTGAACCTCCCTCTCCCACTTGAAGTGTATATTTAGAGCTACGCTCTAGCCTGGCCTGCCAGACTCCTCCTCTGTTTAATTCTGCACAGAGAAAGGGTCTGGAAACCCTCTTATTCAAATAACCCCTCCCACTGAGAATTCTAACCGAGCCAATCAGCGCTGAGTAGTAGTGATGGGAATTCCGGCTCTCTAAAAAGAGCAGGTTCTTTTGGCTCCCAAGTGGCTCCTCAGATTTTCTGTTGCATAAAGTATATTTATCACCAACAATAATGCAAAACTATATGTAAAATGATTTTCTAATGTAAAAAATGCAATAAATCAAATATTTATCATTTATATGGATTTATTTACTGAACACTTTAAGAAATCTCAACTTTCCGACTGATGTCGCTCATTTTCTCACCGTCTTCCTCACACTTTCCTCTCTCGCTCTCCTTTTTCCTCCTCCTCATTCCCTCTCGTCTGCCTCCACCTGCATGTGCTCTGCTGTGTGTCTGAGTCTGATCCTCCCTCTTCCCCTCCCCTACTGCTTTGTGTGTGGATAGTCTGGGCATGTAGTTACACATGTTGACCAATCACCTGTGGCTTTGACCAAAGCAAAAGGGGGAGGGGAGGGAGGGTGACAGCTCCCAATGATGAGCCGGCTCCTGTCGTTCACTTCAGTGGGCGTTTTGGGGCGCACTAGTTAACTAGTGAGCAAATCTGCACCCCACTAGTTAACTAGTGAGCATATCCGCACTCACTAGTTAACTTGTGGGCGTTTTGGGGCCCACTAGTGAATTAGTGATACTTATTTCGCTCCTCACTAGTTAACTAGTGGGCATTCGTACCCTCACTAGTTAACTAGTTAACACAAGTTTAATCAAATCAAATCAACTTTATTTATAAAGCGCTTTCACATGCCCAAAACGGACAAAGCGCTGTACACCAATAACAAGCCCAACAATCAAACAGACAAATAACCATTTAAAATCCAATAAGAAATCCTGAGTACAATCATATCAGTCCTGTTTCCAGAATCCGATCCAGACACATTCAAAGCGATGCTGCTCCTGCAATCCCAACCTCAATGTCCAAATGCCAACGAGAACAGATGTGTTTTTAGTCGGCTTTTAAAGGTCTCCAGTGATTTTGCCTGCTTTACGTCGGCTGGCAGCTCATTCCAAAGACTTGGTCTGAGTACTGAAAAGGCACGTCTCCCACGAGATTTCAAGCTGTACCTGGGCACAGTTAATGGTCTCTGGTCAGCTGACCTAAGGGAACACACCGGGACATGTCAGTGGATGATGTCAGAAAGGTATTTAGGTGATTCTGAGTTTAACGCCTTAAACACAAACAGGATTACCTTAAACCTGATGCGATAGGAGACAGGGAGCCAATGCAAGGCACGTAGGACTGGTGTAATATGTTCAGACCTCCTGGTAGATGTTAACAACCGAGCAGCTGAGTTCTGAACTGCCTGGAGGCGTGCTATTGGAGCTTGCCTAAGCCCCGCATATAGTGAGTTGCAATAATCCAGCCTGCAGGTAACAAAGGCACGGATCACAGTTTCCAAATGACTACGTGACAGAAATGGCTTAATTTTCGCTATACGGCATAGATGAAAGAAGCAAGATCTCACAATTCCGTTCACTTGAGCCTCAAATCTGAGCTCTGCGTGCAACTTTACCCCTAGGTTAGTGACCACTGCCTTCTGATGCGGTGCCAGTGTGGAAAAATCAAGCCCTTGGGCACCTCCTAGGGTCTTTGGTGGAGTAAACAGAAGTACTTCAGTCTTGTTTTTGTTGAAACACAAATAGTTCTGAGCCAACCATAGCTTGATGTCCTCCAGGCAGTCCAACAAAGGTTGAATAAACCACCACGCCTAATTGGAAAAATGACCTGGCAATCGTCAGCATATAGAAGGAATGACAGGTCATGCTTGCGGAATAGGTCACCCAGGGGTAGGAGATATAGGGAGAAAAATAATGGGGCCAACATCGATCCCTGGGGCACTCCCCAAGGCAGCTCAGCCAGGTCGGAGGAACAGTCCCCCAACCTCACGCAAAAACTCCTCCCTGTCAAGTAGGATCTTATCCACTTAAGTGCCTGGCCCGTAATGCCCACAGACCGCTCCAGACGGTTTATTAGGATGCTATGATCAATGGTATCAAAGGCAGATGTCAAGTACAAGAGCACCAGAACCACAGCATCACCGGAATCATTAGCCAATAAAATGTCGTCAAGGACCTTCAGCAATACAGATTCAGTGCTATGAAAGGGCTTGAACCCAGATTGAAATACTTCTCCAATTCCCCATTCCTGTAGAAAAGAATTCAGTTGGATAAACACAGCCCACTCTATGATTTTTGTAGATGAAAGGGAGTGTAGATACAGGTCTGAAATTAGACAAGATTGTTGGGTCCAATCCTGATTTCTTAAGCAGAGGTCGTACCACTGCCTGCTTTAGGGAAATAGGGACTTCCCCAGATAGCAAGCTGCTATTTACAATGTTCAGTACATGGTCACCCACTACAGGAAAAACTTCTGTCAGTAGCCTTGCTGGGAGAACATCAGTTACCGCCCCTGTTGGCTTAAGTCTCATGACCAGATCCTCAAGCTCTGCAAGATTGAAGACCCTCCAGTGCCCTTGGAACACAGAGATCTGCAGAGAGGTCATGCTTAAGTGGTGGAATAGAGGCCCTTGTCACCCTTTCCTTGTCCACAAATAAGTCCAAAAGATTGTTACATGACTCAGTGGTGTACTCAATCGCAAGGGGCTCATTGACATTTAAAATAGAGCCCACTGTCTTAAAAAGTATCCTAGCATTCAGAGAGGCAGCTAGACTTGTGATAACCCAACTGGACATGCTGAGCTCTGTTACTCAAATAACTTTTTAGCAAATTGAGAGCTGTCTCCCTTATACCATACTTCTCCATTTTTGATGTAAGTATTTTGTGATCGACTGCATCAAAGGCTTTCTTCAAATCAATAAAAATTCCCAGAACATCTTTTTTCTGATCAAGCGTTGTGGATATGTCTTCAACCAATTCCATTAGAGCTTGTGCGGTAGATCTACCTGATCTGAAACCATACTGGCTGTCTAATAAAATGCCATTTTTTTCTACAAATTTTTCCAGCTTGTCATTGTAAATTTTTTCCAATATCTTTGAAAACTGAGGTAACAAGGAGACCGGTCTGTAGTTTGTAAATTGATGCTTATTGCCAGACTTGTAAAGAGGAAACACCTTAGCCACCTTCATTTTATTTGGGAATATTCCTGTTTTAAATGATAAATTACATATAAACTTGAGTGGTTCGACAATGCAATCAATAGTTTGTTTAACTAAAAACATATCCATGTCATCTCCATCTAATGAAAATTTAGTTTTACATGCTCTCACAATTACAAGAATATCATTTTGAGTCACTTCTTCAAGTAATAATGAATCCGCCACACCGTCCCCATCACCATAACCATTGGATTCAGAGTCCACATCACTATTTATTTTGTCAGCCAACTTTGGACCAACCCCAACAAAAAATTCATTGAAGTGTTCTACTGTCAACTGTCTATCATAAATATCTCTGTTATTACTGACAAAATAATCTGGATGGTTTATCCCATCCTTTGGCCAACATGTTAACTGGTGTGTCACATGCAAATGTTTGGGGTGGGATATTTTGAAATTCTGCACTATGATTGGTTGTCATATTTTATTTGGACATAGGGAGCCAATAGAAAGCCTCAATTTGAGAAATTCTCCACCTTCTAATTAGAATTCTGCGGAACTAGCTAACTAGTGTGAATGTAGGCTTGAAGTAGTTTACTGGTATACATTTATGTCCTCACTAGTTAACTAGTTTGGGCAAAGGATGCATCAACTAGGCAACTAGTGAGCCTGCTGCCATCAACTAGCTAGCTAGTGAGCCTTTTAGGGTTCTGTTAACTAGTGGCATTGACCTACTCCAACTAGTTAACAAGTTAGGAGTTATGCCTTCACTAGTGAACGTGTGGACACTTTTGGCTGTCACTAGTTAACCAGTGAGACACAAAAACCTTCAACTAGCTGACTGGTATGCATTTCGGCCTTTTCTAGTTAACTAGTAAGTCATTTTTGTGTCATCTAGTTAACTAGTGAAGCCAAAATACGTTCACTAGTTAACTAGTGCACATTTCTGTCTCCCACTAGTTAACTAGTGTGCACATTTTGACCCTCACTGGTTAACTAGTGAGACACAAATACCTTCAGCTTGCTGACTGGTATGCATTTTGGCCTTTACTAGTTAAATAATGAGCCATGTTTGTGTCAACTAGTTCACTAGTGAAGCCTAAATGTGTTCACTAGTTAACTAGTGCACATTTCTGCTGTCACTAGTTAACTAGTGTGCACATTTTGACCCTCACTAGTTAACTAGTTGACACAAACATGGCTCACTAGATAGCTAGTGGACAGAAATGGCTTACATGTTCATGGCAATTCTTCCTGATATCCAGATATCAGAATAAATGTTCATTTGGCTTGCCATATTTCACTGTTCTTCTTTATGATGCACTACAGCTTTAGCATGAAGTGTTGGGATTATCTTCATACTCTTTTTAGGTTTGTACAGTATATGTGGGAAGGTGAGTGTTTGTGAAGGCATATTTTGTCTGCAGCTTGTCAGTGAGAATATACACAGCCTTGAGTTTTCACACTGAAGGTGCCAATTAGCTCTGGGAGATGACAAGAGAGCACGGGTTGGCTCAGCAGTAACGAGCTGCACCAGTAAAACCCTTCTGCTCCTTTACACTTTGGATTGTCTCTTTTCTCATGTCTACTCCAGTTCTCCACCATCCTCCTGCTCGTCTTTGTGTTGCCACTGTAAATTTCTGTGTATATTTCATGCTTTTCAACCTCAACAGCTACAAATGTATTTAACAAGAATTAAAATAGCTTTTTTGCATATATTCCTTAATAACTATTTCCTTAATTCAATATGCAAACTCTTTACCTGAATTGTGTAACTTTTCAGAGAGGATTACTCTCTTTACTCTTGTGAATTTCCCAGACATCAATTATTTCTGATATTCTTCGCTGTAACTTTGTGACTTCCTTCGTGTCCAGGCAAGATTTCCACCTGTCCAGTAAATCAATCAGTCTCCACTTAATCTGGCGTATCTCATCTTCCATAAAATTGACCTTCAGAGCTGCTCGCTCAATGCAACTGACAACTCGAGACAGGCGAGCACTCTTGATAATTTTCTAAGTGAGTTACAGTTTGAAAATTGTTTGACCTTTGGTGAACGACCAAGTGGAAAAAGGATGCAGAAGATCATCACTACTAAAACTTTGTTTCTGTACTAACATTTGCATCAAACATTCTCCCTCATTTAGAGTCTTTATATCATTTCTCCAATGACAAAAGCCACCATTATACAACAAACACAAAAAGCTGGCATGGTATCTATTGGTTTTTGCCAAAAAAGGAAATAGGACCACTGGAATTAGGTCTGGTGATTTATTTTGTTAGTTTGTTTTTGGGTACTGTCGCCATTTTCTGGAAGATTTCCATCTGTAATGCCCACAGTAATCTGAAAGCAATTAATAAATCCAATCCCATCTATTTTTGTTATGTATTTTTAAAAGAATCAAGTAAAACTGTAATGATGAGCCTTAATAAAATGTATAAAATAAATGAAAAGCAAATAAGGAACAATACTAAGGTCATATATAAAAGCAAAAACTTTAAATTAGGTTTAGCTTTTTAATTTAAACAAAGTATTAAAAGTCATCACAGTTGTTACTGGGACCATTAACATTTAGTTGATACAATGCAGTTTTCTTCAATTGAAGTAAGCATTTTGCAGATCCTGGACAGGCCCCGAGATGTTTTTATTTTTTGTCAAAACATGGGCACAAAATACAACATATGAAGTCCATATGCTACTATTGTAACATGTGCTAAATAACAGTATTAGTCACAAGTAAGGTGTGTGTGTGTGTGTGTGTGTGTGTGTGTGTGTGTGTGTGCGTGCGTGCGTGCGTGCGTGCGTGCGTGCGTGTGTGTGTGTGTGTGTGTGTGTGTGTGTGTGTGTGTAGGCTTGAAATAGAATGTTAAACTTTTTAATCAGTCTGATGCTAATTGTCCTTCGGGTTCAAGATGCTATTTTAAATGTAAAGCCCTGCAAAACTAAAACAGATATTCCTACAGAATTAATATACCAAGAATTATATAATTTGTGTACTTTAGATGGTTAAGTTAAAAATATGGTGGCTAGGAGAAAGAAAAGTTCATGACAAAGCATATATTTCTTGCACAAAGAGTAACACATGACAATTATTAGCTTTGGCTAACATGTTTTCTCTTGAAAATCAACACAACTCTAAATAATCATTTTCATGTTCTGTAATCAGATAAGCTGATAAATAAGCATACATTCAATTTATCCTACTTTAGTGTTTAATTGCAAACCCTAAAAACCTGCCTGTAACGGTTTAAAAAATTGAAATATGCACCGAATGCTCGACCGTGTACTGCAGCTTCATCTTTATGATTTTTAATAGTCTGTAAAGATCAGCCTTTAACTTGTTACACGAGTTTGTAGTTGGAGGTTTTTATCTGTTCCTGCCCTGCAGAGCCGACCTTTCAAGTGGAGGGCTATCAGACTGTTCTCTCACCGTTCCACATAAAGTAAAAGGAGACTTTCATTACCGACTGTGGCACCACCTGCTGCTCTCACAATCTCTGTAATCCAAAGATGCCAGCTGCTGACACCTCAATCACATTCAAGGTCTTCCTCAGAATTTTACCCAGCAGCCACAGGAGTGTTAAAAAACATATATTACCCCAAAGTGATGACACAAACACTTTTACTCTGTTTGATGGTAGGAAACATGTTTTTATGGATATATGGATAATCTACAAAAATGAAGTTTGTGTTATCAGAGGGTGCAGTATGCATGTATGTTTTTATAACAAGGGTTGGTCTTTTGTAGCAAACCACATACATACATACATACATACATACATACATACATACATACATACATACATACATTTAATAGTTTCTTAAGTCTAAAATAAATATGATATGCTTTATTGCATTTAACAACGATTTAACGAGAAGCTGCTGCAGGGTAAACATTTATACATTGTGTAAAATGCATTTGAAAAATATTGTATAATAGTTTCAGCACAAATAGAACCAACTTGGAGCAAACTTTATTGTGTTTTAACCAAGTATATATATATTCAAATTCAATTCAAAGCTACCTTATTATCCCAGAGGGAAATTTGAGTTTCAGTACACACAATTCTGAGATCAGACATACATACATAGACATAGACACATGACAAGAATTGGTGACTGTGCTTATTCGCAACCCGAGTCGCGCTACCTTAATAGAGATCAGAGGGCTTAATATGAGGATTGAGTCAGGTGGAGGAAAAAAAGGCGCTTCAGAGTTACCCTCCACATGGAGGGCAGCCTTGCAATGCAAAACACCTCAGAGAGAAATGCAACAGACTTCAGACATTACACAACATAAGTGTCCACTAGGTGGGGCGGAAGGGTAGAGGACTCTCCAAACATCAGTGCATGCAGCCATGATAAGCAGCGCTCGTCACCTCCGTCGGGGGAGGGGGGGGGGGCTGTTCATTGGGTTTTAGAGAGCATAGTGACTCCTGGAACAATTCAACGGCCTTCATCGGTCGCAATCCCGCCCAGGCTGGGATAGCGAGACAGAGTTGCCATGGCGACAGCAGCATTCCACATTTTTTCTGAGGGGGGAGTTATCGCTTCAGTCTCACTGGCTCAAGTGCACCAGATTCAGAAAAAACTTGTTTTGGGGCCAGACAGAGATAATTTCCTCTCTGTCTTAAAGTTCCGATGGTCCTCAACCCCTCTCAATCCAATAATGGTGTAGTTAATCAATGCCAATCCGTGCTGACCCATCAACTCTATCCTTGATCGAATCCACCTTCTGTGCCAGAGTCTGAATCTCAGCCAAAGTTCCAAGCTTACGACTCATCTCGACAATCATATGAGTCTGTACATTCACAGCGCGGTGTAATCCATTCCTGAGCTCCCCGATTGAGCCAATATTCCTCGACAGCTCGTTAATTTTCCGGTAAGCCAGATAACCACACAGGCCAAAAAGCAGGAAACCTGACACCAACACAACAAATATCCAGACGTCTTCAGAATCCTCTACAGACAGTTGGGAGAGGCAGATCAAGTTCCACTGTTTCCAGGAGTCCATGATATGCCCAACTGGGTCTATCCCAGAGGGATAACCGGGAGCCCCTTCTCCCGTTCTCATCGTTGAAAAAATCTTGTCACTCGCGTTGAGAGACCAACTGGCCAGGTCCATTTGAATAATTTCCAGTTTACAGAAAAAATGCAGAAGCGCCGTCTACCCAAAGAAAGAGGAGGAAAAAAGTATCTGTACACTCCAAGAGCCGGAAGAAGAAGACATATAAAGCTTTCTGTGGTTTAATGTTATTTATGTAATTTATGTATGTATTTTCTGATATTTGGGTAAAGAAGCAAACACAAACATATTGAAAACATTTCATTAGAAATGCATAATGCTAAATATGTTGGTATATTATTTGTCTTCTAATAAAGTTGCATGATGTGATTGGATGAGCTGCTGAAGCGTTGGAGCCGTCTTCCAGAATTATCATGTGCAAACTCCTAGCAGTAAATATCAAAACACAATAAATGTTTTGGATGAATAAAATCTGAAATACCCATGATTTGGATTGAAGCAGCACTTAAGAGTATTTACCACTATTGTTTGCTAACTGGTTTCAGTGGCTCTTGAGGCAAACTCCTGACCAACTTCTTTTTGGTGAGCACTCTTTAGCTCTCAGCTGACCACAAACTGCTCCTAACAGTTCTGTGGTTGAGGTAGGGTCACTAGGTCTCTCCCTGCTTTATGGCAACAGCCGTTTCCTCTGACAGTAGCTAATCTAATGGCTAGCAGTTAGCTCTTTCAGTTCACTGCCTGTCAGTAAAAGCACAAGAAGAAGAAGTTTGTTTTAGTTGTTGGCATCATGGTGGAGCCTGGAAGTAGGAGTAAGAGAGTAATGTCTTTGGAGGTAAAGTTCAAAAACCAGAGTGAACACTGGCATGGCCTACACACTGTGCTTTTGAGCAAGACACTTAACCTTCCCTGCCTTCAGGTGGTGGTCGGAGGGACCGGTGGCACCTGTGCTCGACAGCCTCGCCTCTGTCAGCATGCTCCAGAGCAGCTGTGGCTATGTCGTAGGTCATCACCATCAGCATGTGAATGTGTGCGTGAATGGATGAATGATACACTGTAATGTAAAGCGCTTGGAGTCCTCTAACTCTGAAAGGCGCTACACAGGTGGAGGTCATTTATCAGTAGCCAAGTTTACACGCGCGAATTTAATCGGATTGAACGCCCAATCAGATCAAAAATTCTGCATGTAAACATGTCATTCGGAATGTTCTGATCCGATTCAGCCCAATCGCAATGAAATTTCAATCCGATTGAGAGAGGTGGTTTTGTCCGATCCTCATTCTGATTGACGTGCATGTGCACAGCCATTCGGATTGTTGGAGTAAAATAATGCCCGCTGCGCATGTGTGCAACAGCTAGCGAGCCTCCCTGCTGTCATTTAGACTACCTGACTTTAAAAACTGACGGCCTAATTAATGAGTGCCGGCTTTTAAATACGATGGCGAGCCGTCCCCGTTTCTGCAATATCTAATCCAGAACTTGCTTTTTGTGGAAGTGATTATTTGACTAATGTGTCCAAGTCTGTACTGGAAACACGCAGATTCATTTTGGGTTGGCAGCACGGATCCCCATTTCTGTGAATGCAGCAGCTGTTTCTGCAGCAGATGTGCTTGTAAAGAAGAAAGGGTAACATCGGTTACACAGACCTGGTTTGAGTTTAAGGAGGCTGATGTTCAGTAGAAAAACATCCTCAGTTAAAAGTTATGGGTGACGATGTGTAAAAACATGTTAACGCAGATGAGATGCGGTTTGTTTACCACATGATGAACACAGGCTTCCAGACTTTCTGAACATCTCCTGTTATTTAATTTGAACCAACTTTTCTCAACATTTTAAGCTGATTGTCACATTTTATTGATAGTAAGCCACAACAGAGCTCAGTAATAAAACATGAGTCTGAACCCACCCCCACAGCCGTCATGTCAGACCCGCGGACCAGCTGATCAAGAGGCGGAGACAAGGATAGCCCTCCCTTATTTTAATAATATCAACAATAAAACACAGCCAAGCATAAACCTGCAGTTATTTACTGAAGAAAACGTAACTTCTATGAGCAAAATAAAGTCATTAAAATGATTAAATGAATCAGGAAAGCAGGACGTTTTTACATTTGTCATTTCGTTTCATGACGTTTGTTTACCTTATTTTTCCAGAAAAAACATTTCTGTGCATGCTCAGCCTATTTAATCTGATTGAATACTTGGTGCATATAAACTCACGGCATGATCATTTTCGTCAATGTGCATGTAAACAGAGATTCTGGATTTCCGATCAACCAAGATTTGAATCAGATTTGGGAAATTTGGCGCACGTAAACGTGGCTTTTAAAAGTCCAATTAGTCATTATCACAGTGGTGAAATTCATGTCCGCATTTGACCCATCCCTGTGGGGAGCGGTGAGCTGCAGCTGTGGCTGCGTTCGGAAACTATCCAACCCCTAAAAGCTGAGGGTCAAGCAGGGAAGCATCCCATTTTGGTATGACCCGACTGGGATTTGAACCCTGATCTCACAGCCCTACGGTGCACACTCTACCAAGAGAAGGTTATAAATGTATCATTTACACTGGTTTGAGGGAGCTAAAGGAGGCTATGAAACCATGGACTGATGGTGACCTGGCTTTGTTGCTACAGGACTTGTAAGTAATACTATTTTTAGTCCAACAGTGGATTTTGTTCAGTTTGAGGCTTATTTATATCAGCTGTCATGTGATAGCATTAGCTCGTTGGTAGCACTAGCTACAGGTGACTGTGGCCGGGTTGTTTACTGCTAAATTTATTGTCTTGCTTGAAATTTTCTCTTATTTACGAATCCGTCACCCCTTGTATTTGCGGCTGGTATTAGTATGTAACATGTTTGCATTAATGTTGAATAACATGGAAAATCCAAACCCAGGAGTGAAATAACTAATAAATTACCTTTCCAAAACCTCTTAACGTTGACCCCTAATGCATTCAGAGAGCCCCTTCACAGAGAATTAATCATCACTGATATTACACGTTCCTTTAGGAAACGTATTCTCAAGATCTTAATTATTCATCAACTCTAATGTAAATGGTTGAAAAATGAGACTGCGACTAATTTATTATTATTGTAATATTAGAGTTGAATTAAATAGAAGTGTATAATGTTGAAAAGGGTTTCTATTTTAAGTCAAAGCCTTGTCTGACTGGTTAAGTAGAAACTGGATACTTTACATAGAGACATTGTTAAAGGAGCCTGATTCATTTTTAATTGCCTTTAATTTATTCCGCTCACGTTTGAGCACTCCAGGGATCAATACCTCAACAACCCCTCTTTTGGGAAAAAAGCGCAATTTGTTTGTCTTGATGTCAGATCAAAGTTTTTCCTTTAAATCAGACCAGCCCCCTTCAGGGTGACTAGTTTCTCACCGCCCACGAGCAAAAGGCCACCAAGTAGACAGGCACAAGCGGGATCAATGATTCCAGCTCGACACTTTGGGCTTTATGCCAATCTTGTTTACCTCGAATCTAACTAATTTTCATTTAACCCTCATGTCAGTCATGCAGAAGCCGCGGGCTTACACTAAACATCCACTACCCTGCACTGGAGCTGCCCAAACTCCAAAATAAAACTGTTTCTCCCCCAGGAAGGGGGGCTTTAATAGCATATTGATCAAAAATGAATTGAGTGCACAGAGGCAAACATGGAAAGTACAAATATTACAAACTACCTAGCCTTGGCTAAATGAAGGTTTAATCGATGTGGGATTAATTGCATTCACCTCAAATCACAGTTGAGTGAGTGTGTTAAATGTTGGGCTCTATGATCGCCTGTCACAAAACCAAAGACGTTCCATTACAGCGTACATTTTTTATTTTAAACATTATAATCAGATTTGTAAAATAAATCATGGTCCTGTTGCAACGGGAAGTAGGTCGAAATGCCCTTTTTGACTCTGCTTTTATCCAGACCTCCACAGGTGCAGCCACACAAAAACAGAAAAATGCAGCCTTTGCACCTCCACCGACTAACACACAAGGATTTCTTTCTTCTGCTCAACAGGCCCATTTCAGAGCAGACCATTTAACTTGAACAAGCAGGACGAGGCCTGCTCTCCATTTCTCTGCTTTTTCTGCAGAACATCTATAAAAGCAGATGTTTGCTAAACCAAATCCCTCATTAATACACTTGAGCTGCCCATACTCTTTTACTCTGGACGACGAGTGATAAGGATCCGATTATGATCCTACAGTTAGCGCCTGCATCGCATCCATCTGGGCCTTTTTCTGCAGGCTGTAGCTTGTTAAGCCTCATTGGCTGCATCAAGGCAGAACAACTCTGCAGTCGCTCAGATAATTGATGGACTGGACTATTGATATGATCACACACAGTTCCCTACATAACTGCTTCCATAACTCACTACTCATACAGTAAATAACAACATGGTGTACCCATGTTGACTCAAATATGAGTCAGAGGAAGTTCTAACTGTCCGGCTGACGTTCTAGCTGATGAATTGGTGTCAGCTTACAGACGGATTTATCCAGGCTGATGCCTTACAGATTAGGGGCTGCAGTTTTTTTTTTTTTGTTTGTTTGTTTTTGAGCGAAAAGTAAAAACAATGAATTCTGGTTCAACAAACTAAATTTGAAAGACCTTCACAGGATAATAGAAAACTGTAGATGCTTCAAAAGCACAAAACTGGTTTGTTATCCATGAACTGCTCTGCTTTCTGGCATTTTTCAAAACTTAAACTAAAGTAAAAAATTAGGGATTTTTGGGCAGAGCAATGTTGAGAAACAGTGAAAACAACCCCTTCTTTTGGCTTTCAAGTCCCAAAGCATTTGAAGTTTTCTTGGGCAATAGTCCTCCTCACCTCGTGAAATGTTTCAAGGTTCTTCTTTTGGAACGCAGGGTACCCCATTTATTTGTGAAACAAGACTGGTTTATTGTTTCATTTAAAAGCTTTTTTTTATGTTTTAATGATTATCCATCCATCTTCAGTTGTTTATTCGGGGTCGGGTCGCGGGGGCAGCAGCCTGAGCAGAGAGGTCCAGACTTCCCTCTCTCCAGCCACTTGGGCCAGCTCCTCCAGGGGAATCCTATAGTGTTCCCTGACCAGTCGTGATACATTGTCTTTCCAGCTTGTCCCGGGTCTTCCTTTAGGCCTTCTCCCAGTTGGACGTGCCCGGAAAACCTCACCAGGGAGGCGTCCAGAAGGCATCCTAACCAGATGCACGAGCCACCTCAACTGGCTCCTCTCGATGTGGAGGAGAAGCGAATCTTCTCCGAGCCCCTCCTGGATGACCGAGCTTCTTAACCTATCTCTAAGGTAGAGCCCAGACACCCTGTGGAGAAAACTCATTTCAGCCGCTTGTATCCTTGATTCATTCTTTCAGTCACTACCCAAAGCTCGTGACCATAGGTGAGGGTAGGAACGTAGATCGACCGGTAAATCGAGAGCTTCGCCTTCTGGCTCAGCTCTCTCTTCACCATGACAGACCGGTACAACGCCCGCATCACTGCAGACGCAGCACCAATCCACCTGTTGATCTCCTGCTCCATCTTTCCCTGACTCATGAACAAGACCCCGAGATACTTAAAACCCTCCACTTGAGACAGGACATAATCCCTGACCTGGAGAAGGTACCCTCCCCTTTTCCGACTCAGGACCATAGTCTCAGATTTAGAGGAGCTGATTCTCATACCAGCTGCTTCACACTCTGCTGCGATATTCTCCAAGTCACAGCCGGGTTTTAATGATTAATGTTGAGTAAATGGATAAAAAATATTTACTTCTGAAATGTTAACATGAGTGAAATAATAGTCGATGTCCAACAACCCCTTCTTTCCACCGGCCATGAGGCGTTGTGTTTAGGACGCATCCCAGAAGCAAAGGGAAGCCAGTTCAGTCTACTTTCTATGTGCTACACTTCTAAACACCTCAAACTCCACAGTACTGATCCCTCTAGACAGGAAGTCCCACACAAAAGCAGTGTAGCATATCGGAAACCTTTCAAAAGAAAAGTCACGTACAGATAAGTGTACTCCATTTCTTGTGAAACCTCCCGTATCCGAGTTGAACAGAACAGAAAATAAGACGCAGACCTTTTTGAACACATAAAGCAGTTTTTTATTTGCTTTTCAACGTGTGAACTTCCAAAACCACGCTTAGTTTTGCACTTCTCTCGTGATTTTGTGACCTCACAGGACCAGTGGGGTTGAACGCTTTTGTGGGTAAAACGCCTCTTTTACGCTACTTTTGCTTCCGGTGGAAAGAAGGAGTAAAGTCACAACAGCAAACATGTTTTATGAAATGCATAATGTACTTCTTCTCCGTGAAGTTTTAGTTGTAATCCAACCTTTGTAATTACAGACTAATGTATGAAATATTTGCATGTGGCAAGGTTTTTTTGGCCTTAAAAGTTCTGTGGAAACACTTAAAATCTGCTCCACAAAACTGAGACAATTCTGCAGTTTAGCTGTGTGACAGCTCCTGACGCTGTGGAGCAACAAATGGGTTGGTAAGTTTCTGAATCTGCCATTTAGATTAAAAAGGGTTAGGGTTATTAAGCGTAATGCAGCTATATATATTCATGTGTATCTGAATCCGACTCAAACACAACAAAAAAATAAATAAATGCATTTATTTACAGTTTGTAACTTGGCTCAAGGTTGTTGTAAAAAGAAACGCTGGCCAGCATGCTAACATTTGTCGGTGCAACAAACGCTTCGTCACCCAGCGTCATTTTTCGACACTTCGGGTGTGAGAATGTGTGCATTTGTAGTTTAAACACCAACATTTAGAATTTAGATGCACGTCGTAAAACATTGTGCAAAAACACAGAATTGTACTTTAAAACATTACAATTTTAAAAGGAAATCATCAACAGATGAACCAATATTTCTGCATGATGAAATGAACTAAAGCACCTTCAGGATCCGTTTGGATGAACGTACATTGCACATGCAACATTGGATCCTTTCACCTAAAACTGCAGACTTGCAGGAACTGTATTTGTTGCATAATTTACAAGAGAAACTAATGAAAACAACCACAGATTGCAAATGTTTCCCATCACACGGATTGTGTTTCTGTTATGTCTGAAAAGTGATGCTGAGGCTGTGCTCGCCAGGTTTGGATGTGTGAAAAATGCCACACCACACTTTTAATAGGTACTCCCACTGGGAAAAACTTGACAAGCTGTCAAAACATCTCAATTGTTCCTGGACACTGTCTTAAATCGTTGAAACACCGACGACACTTTTTAATGCCAGAAATACATTTTTAGAGAGTAGAAATTCATCTCATGGGAAATTAAACCCCCATTTCTGTGCTTTAGTGTTTGATGTTTTTGAAAAGCTTTTCAAAAATATTTTTTGTCAGCATGGTTGTTTTTTCAGCCTGTGAATCCAATAAAAGCCAGACAGCCAGCAGCACTGATCCATCTGTTTTCATGTCATATGGCACGTTTGAGAATATTGTAAAGCTGCTAGGCTCTTCAACTTCTGGTATTCTGGTATGAATTATACATTCCGTATTTTCCAGACTATAAGTCACACTTTTTTCATAACCTGGCCGGTCCTGCGATTTATAATCCGGAGCGATTTATATACGAAATTATGTGGGCTATACTGCGCTGCTGCTGCGGGCCGGCTCCGGACCAGGAATTTTTAGCTGTTATTTTGGGGAATTTTGTTGTATTTCCTTTTTATCTTTTATCTGTGTTCGACATGTTTGTATAATGCCGGTTTAATTAACCAACATTTTTAGTGTACAGCGCCTTGTTTGGTTGTAATGCCTTGTGAATGCGCTTTATAAATAAAATTGGATTGGATTGGATTGGAAGATGCACTGAGGACGTACCTCCCTGTTTGTTTATCTGAGTGACGCACTGGTCAGGAGCCAAACGACGATCCTAACCAGCACGCCTCCAGCGATGTTTATCCGGTCCAGGGGAAAATGTCGGAGGAAAAGAGGTAAACGAGCAGGAATCCAGGTGAGAATAAGACTTCTCTTAAAGCGTGGTTTATCTAGTAAACATTGGCGTGATCTTCTAGCTTCTTGTCCTTTGTTTGGCGACTTGAACGCCACTTCCGCATTCCCGCCAGGCCGCGTTGCGGTGCGGTATCACCGTCAAAGTTTTTAAGGTAGGTTTATCCTCATTCCTCAGTGGTTTCTCCTCCAGTTCCCTCCATAAGTGGTTTTGATAAAGACCATGGATGTAACCCTGCTAATTTACGTCCACTAACTCCAGCTGTTTCTGTAGTTTCTGATTCCTCCACCTCACTCAGCATGGCTCTATTAAATACCCGCTCTGTTAACAATAAGTCCTTCCTGCTCAGTGATCTAATTATGTCTAAAAACCAGGATTTTCTGTTTCTGACTGAAGTTTGGCAGCAAACATCTGATTATTCTGGTCTGATTGAACTCTGCCCGAGTGGTTATTCTTTTCTTAGCCAGCCCCGGGGTTCTGGTCGTGGTGGAGGCCTAGCTGTTGTTTTCAGAGACCATCTTCCATGTAGCTCTATAACCTCTGGTCACTTTGCTTCCTTTGAACTGCAGCTGATTAAAGTCGGGCGTAAGAACCCGTTCTACAGTGCTGTGGTCTATTGTCCACCTGGTCCAAACGGTTCTTTCCTTCAGGAGTTAGAGACTTTCTATCCTCCATTGTGAGGCTGTCCAGACTGGTGATTGTTGGTGACTTTAACATCCACATTGATGATCCCTCAGACCACTTTGCCATGAATTTCTCCAGCCTAATGGACTCCTTCAGCTTTACCCAGCATGTTTCTGGCCCCACACACACCAGGGGGCACACTCTAGACCTTGTTTTTACACTGAGTCTAAATGCTGACAGTGTTTGTCCTGAGGATGTTTATATTTCAGATCACCATTGCATTTTTTTTAACTTGTCAGTTTCTGCGTCCCCACCTCCTGCTCGCCGTATGGTTAGTTCTCGTTTTCTTAATGAGAGCAGAGCTAGAATTTTTTCTGCTGCTTTTGATCCACCCTGTTCTTCTGATTACGACCCAGATTCCTTAACTTCTCAGTTTAACGAGCACTGCCTCTCTGTTCTGGACAACATCTGTCCTGTCAGAACCAGATCAGTTCCTGCAGTGAACCCTACTCCCTGGTTTAATGACAGCCTTCGCAGCCTGAAGCACCAATGCAGAAAAATTGAGCGTTTGTGGAAGAAAACCCATCTCCACGTCCATCTGCTGCACCTAAAGGATCTTCTGACATCCTTTAACTCTGCAGTCAGAGACGCTAGGGTTTCCTATTTCTCCAACCTGGTGTCCCAGAGCAAAGGGAACCCCAAGGTGCTGTTTAACACCATCAGCATCATCATTTGTCCTGCATCTCCTACAGCCTCCATCCACTCTGTTGCAGACTGTGAGAACTTTCTGTCTTTCTTTGTGGACAAAGTCAATAAGGTTAGATCTAGCATCTCTCCTTCAGCCGTATTGCTGCCTCTCCCGACTCCAACCAGGCCCATCATCCTAGAGAGCTTTGCTCCTGTTTCTTTGCCTGAGTTAACCAAACTAGTTAACTCTATGAAGACCTCTGCATGTCCCCTCCACATCTTACCCTCATCTTTGTTTAAAAGTGCTTTTCAGTCCATCGGTCCCAGCGTGCTCTCTATAATTAATGCTTCTCTGGTTTCTGGTCAGGTCCCTGCTTACTTTAAGAATGCTGTAATCCACCCGCTTCTTAAAAAACCGAGTCTCGACCCTTCTCTCCATAGCAGCTTCAGACCCATATCTAAACTTCCATTCATCTCCAAGATCTTGGAAAAGGTTGTGGCTAAACAACTCACAGCTGCTCTTGATGAACAGAACATCTATGATAGCATCCAGTCAGGTTTTAGTAGAGCTCATTCTACTGAAACAGCTCTTCTTAGGGTCTCTAATGACCTTCTGACTCACAGAGATGCAGGGGACTGTTCTGTTCTGGTCCTGCTGGACCTAACTGCAGCCTTTGACACTGTTGACCATCACCTGCTACTGGAGAGGCTGAGAGACTGGGTAGGCCTATCAGGATCTGCTCTGGAGTGGTTCTCCTCTTATCTCTCTGAGCGCTCCTTTTCTGTGGCCGTCTCCAAGTTTAGGTCCTCCACCACCTCTCTTACCCATGGTGTCCCACAAGGTTCTGTGCTAGGGCCTCTGCTCTTCCTCCTCTATCTGCTCCCTCTTCAGCACATCCTGAGCTCTTTCAAAGGAATCTCCTATCATCTTTATGCAGATGACATCCAACTGTACATCTCCTTTAAGCTCCGTGAGATGTCTAAGCTGCAGCTGTTACACACCTGCTTAGACTCTATCAAAACCTGGATGGTGGGAGCTTTCTTCAGCTGAATGAAGATAAGACTGAGATCCTCATCTGTGCCCCAGACAAGCTGGTTCCCAAAGTCAGAGACTCTCTTGGTCAGCTTGCTTCTCACACCAAACCTTCCATCAGGAATCTTGGTGTGACCTTTGACCCAGCTCTCACCCTGGATTCTCATGTCAGTTCTCTTGTTCGCTCTTCCTTCTTCCATCTCAGGAACGTTGCTAAGCTGAGTCCCATTCTGTCCCGCTCTGAACTTGAGACAGTTCTCCACACCTTCATCTCCTCACGCTTAGACTACTGTAACTCTCTTTTCACGTGTCTGAGCAGAGCCTCCCTGAACCGTCTACAGGTGGTTCAGAACGCCTGTGCTCGGCTTCTGACCAAGTCCTCCAAACACACCCACATCACCCCGCTTCTCCTCCAGCTTCACTGGCTGCCAGTCAACTCCAGGGTTCATTTCAAGATCCTGGTTCTGGTCTATAGGGCCTTACATGGACAAGCACCATCTTACATTGGTGATCTTCTTAGTCCCTACACCCCCAGCAGGTCCCTGAGGTCCAGTGATCAAAGCCTACTGGTTGTGCAGCACCAGGCTAAAGTCCAAAGGTGACAGATCATCTGCTGCTGTGGCCCCCAGACTCTGGACCTCTCTCCCCCTGAGCCTGAGATCAGTGGACTCAGTGGTCTCCTTTAAAAATCAGCTGAAGACTCACTTGCTCAAGCTGGCTTTTGTATGACCTTCTTCACCTCTCTCTCTTTATTCTGCTCTCCCCACCTATTCCACCTTCCTCAGGATCCACTGATTCCCCTCTTTCCTATTCACGCTCTCTCTTTCTTAACATTTTTTTAATCACAATTTTATAATTTTTGCTCATTTTAAAAATATATGTAACCATTTTCTAAATTCTTTTTTATTTTACATTTTTTGTTTTTGTGAAGCGCCTCGCGATTTTTATCTTGGGAGGCGCTATAGAAATGATACTTTCTTCTTCTTCTTCTCCCCTTCCGGTTGACTCATGTTTCCTCTGACCAAAAAACGAAACCAGCTCACTGGCCTATTGGTGCGAGTGTCCCCCTGAGACCCAGAGATTTCAAACCCACGGTCGGGTCATACCAAGTAATTTCAAAGTGGGAACCAATGCATCCCTGCTTGACAATCAGTATTAAGAAGTTTGATTGGGGGGTTAAACCACCAAATAGTTCCCAAGCACAGCTGTGTCTGCAGTTCACCGCTCCCGCAGGTCAAATGCAGCCGATACATTTCACAACACCTAATCTGACCAAATACGCATCTGCTTGACTATAATTTTCTCAGTGAGTGACCAAATGAAGGAAAACACAACCAATAACATTTTGACTTTAAGTAAAAGGAAAAACCTTCTCCTGCTCTGAATCTGATGTAAAACAAAGTAGCTCACAACCTTTAGGGGAACTGCTCTACTTGGAGCTCCCGCTACAGCATCCAACGTTGCTGCAAATCTGAACCCTTTTTCTTTATGAATCAATAAACGGTTATCTGATCTCGGTTGTAAACTTTGCAGTGACTGTCCTGTCTGAACATGAAATCATTGAACTGAATGTGGAGATTATGCCATAAATTTGTTTAACTCATTGAAAGCAGCCAGCCGGAGCCGGCGACGCGGCTGCGAGCGGCTCACAGACGGTTATTTTCACAGCAGGCAGGAGAACTTCAAACAAAGCAGGGTGATGTCAGCCGGGGTGTCGGTCCTGCCAGGAGGCAACAAGGTCATTTTAGATTCATTCATTATTGATTCTCTTTGCCAGTGAGCTTTTTCAAGTGAGTGTAATCGCGTCCGGGGCACACGCACCGCTTCACAGCAGACATTCTGTCAGTATCCTGCAAATGACTGCTATTGTTAATTAATATTTAATAAAATAGATGCTTGTCTATAGAGAATTTCTCCACAAAAACACCACAAAATATTTGGGAATAAAAACGGAAATAAAGTGGAAGTTCCAGACAAAATACATGAACCCTCCAGGCTCTCAGCCCTGGCCCTGGAGGGACGCATCTGGCACGTTTTAGTGGTTTCTCAGCTTCAACACACTTAACTCAGTGGCTGAATCATCTGTGCAGCAGCTCATCAGGCTCTGCAGAAGCCTGATAATCACCAGCTTATTGAATTGGGTATGTTGAAACGGGGTTAAAACGAAAACATGCTGGATACCGATTCTCCGGGACCAGGACTCAGAACAACTGCTCTAGGAAAACCAAAAATCAAAAAAGCTCATTAACTCAAATTTCACTATGCAGATAATTGTCACTAACCTTCTCTTACACACATTTAAATGAGAAATGCCAAACCAGATCAAATTAGCACAAACAAGGCATTAACACATGTCAAATTAGACATTCTTAAAACATCAGTTATTTAAGAGGATGATGGCACCATCAGGTTTTCCTGGGAACAAAGGTGATGGAGATGTACGATGATGATGGTTGATTTGAGGGTCAGAAAAAGCTCAAGGAAAAGTCGTTTAAAACTAATGAGAAGAAAAGTTGCAGGAGTAGAATAACAATTGAGCTGAGGGTGGGAAATTTGCAGAGCGTGACAAGTATTGTGAATCATTAAAATCAAGACATCTGGGACTTGTTCTGCAAACATTTAACTGCATGGTCTTTGGATTTGCACGTGAGTGGGAAGAGTTTTGCAATGTGTGAGAGAAGGAAGCAAACAATTTCCATCAGAAATGCTTTTATTGAATTGCTCAAACTATATTGCAGAAAAAAGGTGCTGCAAATGCAACAAAATACATAACCTGCCATTATGTGGCTTTAATATTTCACTCATTTTAGTTGTTTCTACCCCCCAGTGGAACCGACTCATATAAACCCAGCCCAGGCTATCAGATGCTGACCTTTAAGGAGAATTTCTGGTCCCTCAGTAATCTAGAGTGCATAACCCAAACATGCAAATGAGGAAACTGAAACCAGTGACAAAACTCTGACATTTAATCCTCTGTGGACATGAAGGACATGGAACCCGACACATTAGAGGGCTTTATCCATCCATGAATAGATAACAGACAATAACCCATTTACATTGACAACAATAGACTCCACCATTTTTGTTATTTGTTTTCCACATGTCTCTGTGTGGATGATTATCTTACAGCTGATTAACTTTTAAATTCAACCTGATTCAAGATGGCCGCTTTACATGACTGCTTTAGTAAACACAAAAACGGGCTTACAAAATCAGTTTTGACGATTTTAGGATGCAATTTAAAGGTGTAGTTCACTGAGAAAGATATTTTTTAAATGTTTTTTTAATTATAATGAATCCATCAGTCACTCTGACGTTTTCATGCAGGCCGAACATGAAAATAGTCTCCTACACTTATCTTCTGCGTTAACTTTGATGAAAAATAGACGGTGAAACTCTAGGATTAGAAAAGCCTGACAGATCTACGTTACACTGTCACCTAACATTCACAGACTCACCAACAGGGAAGACTGTTGTTTTTGTCACAGAGTGGTAACATTGCACTTATGTTATATTCTATATTGCATGTTTTACTTGTTTTTATTCTGATGTGCATGTTTCTATTGATGGCGTGTTTTTAGTTTGTTTGGTGCAACATTGTGTTTCATTCTGTGTTAATCACCCCAATCATCTTCACCTGGGGCAGAGTGTTGACTGGACTGCCAATTAATGAACAGACGCAGGCAGGACAGGTTTTATTTAAAGGGAGGAACGCGTGGACCAGAGAGACAGCCAGGATGGCAGACAGAGCCAGCTAAGAGGCAGAGACGCCCCCCGGACAGTGTCTTGAGGACACATGTGCCTGACCCCCCCGCCGGAACAGAGGAGCACCCGGAGTACGGTCTTGGAGGATGGATGGCGGCCGAGTGCGGAGGAGCGTGGGTGTCCCTCTCTCCACACATGTGCGGCGCGCGTACAGGTGCCACTGAGTCCGGTCGGAGTCTTGGACAGAGGAGGGGGTTCACCAGCAGCAGCAGCGGAGAGCGAGATCCGCGGCCGGAGAAGCCAGGGCACGGAGCGCAACACGGCAGGCGGGCAGAGTTACTCTTCCCCCGCACGTAAGTAATTGAGCAGTGCCTGGCAGTGTTTGGAGTTTGGTGTCTCTCTGTGCGTGGTCTGGTGCCGGGGACCTTTTTACTGCCGGAGTTTTTGTGTGCCCACAGGGGCCGGGCCGAGGAGGAGGAGGATTGGATCCACCGTGCGGTGATCCCGTGGTTCCCCGAGGACGACGCGCACCGCAGGAGGGCGGGGTCGTAAAGGCTTCCCTGTCTAGCTCACGCAGGGCCGGACTGGACTGCTTTGTCCCCTGAGGCCCAGCACAGACTTATTTAGGAGTTCATTTTGGGCATCATCATCCGCAAGCTTTCGGAACAAATTCCTTTTTAATTTGCGTTTGTGGTTGCACTGCCTGCCTTGTTTTAGAACCTTTTTGATAGTAATATTTTAACCTTTGTATCTTTTTACTAGTTTTATCTGTGAACCAGTCTTAAACTTTGGCACTGTAGATTTTAATTTTTCCTAGAGGTCCCTCTCGTGTTGTCACATTTTAACATCCACGAATCAGCAGAGAAGATCTCCGCTATTTTAAGCTAATTGTTAGCATTAGTAAATGCACCTCACAGCAGAAACTCCTCCAGGCTTGCGCTATCTGTGGGGATAAAACTTCCTCATTGTAAGTCAGTGGTAGAGTCATGTTGCTGTTATCCAATCCGAGGAGAGATGTCCAAATATCAGGAAATAAGGCTCCCAAACCTTCCATCTGAAGCTAAACTGTGGTGTGGGCAACTTTTATGTCAGAGAATGTTGCAATTGTATATTCACATTTTTAGCTTTGTACTGAGAAAATATTTGCATACATCCAACAGCCCATTCCAGTAAATGCTAATGTAAAGGGGTATACTTCACAAATTACGGAAAACAACATGCTTGCATTACAATTTTAATAAAAGACCGGGATGTGAAGTAATGATCAGATTGTGAGTTCCTTCTGTTTTTGTTTTGAGTTTCCCCTCTCAGAAACGTCTAATTAACACCACCTCAGGTTCATCCCCACATCGGTGTTGGAGATGAAGTCACAGAACATCTCATCACCACTGGTGGGATAAGGGTATGCAAATCAGGCTTAACGAGCACACCGCTGCACCAAAACCACCTCAGGAGGCTGAAATAAGACAAGGACATATTTCTTGGACCTTAAAAAGAGTTTTCTAATCATTAAAGTTGTTTAAAAGTTTACATCTCCCACCAATACTTAAACGGATACTCTGCAACTTTTTCATATTTTTAATAATTTTCTTGAGCCAGTATGCGCTAAAATGACCCTTTACAGCAGGGGTGTCAAACTCAAACTCACAAGGGGCCGAAATGAAACTCTGGGACGGAGTTGAGGGCCAAACTTAATATTTTTGAAAAAGTGTCGGCAAATTTGCACATTTTCTTTATCAACATAAATGCAATTTTGAACCTTTAAATTTGGAAACAAACGTATTTCTGCATTAACACTGAATGTGGAATAACCAAATCACACACGAGCAAGTCAGTTTTAAATAAAAGGCATCAGTGGTATTCATTACTTGTGGTTTAATCAGCATTTTTAAAATCTATTCAGGATTTATGTTTTCTTGTTAATTAATTTTTCTTATTTTTTATTCTCCTTTTTTTCTCCTGTAATACGTGTCATCGCTGCTGTGACATCTAGCTTTCCCCACTGAGGAACAATAAAGGGATTTTCTATTCTATTCATCTATCTGCAGCCTTTCCACTTCCTGTTTACTGTAGGTTAAATGAAAATGCAACATCTCACCTGTTAACTTTCATGTTTTGGAGCAGAAAAAGAGCATCAAACCAACATATTTAAAGCTCAGTTTGCTCCACTGGTTTACTGTGATGCTCACCTGTTCCAGCCAGATACCTGCATCATGGGGTTGATCTGAGCTGAGGAGGAGACTCCTGTTGTTTTGTTCATCTTCATCATAATAATGACAACATTAGATGACAACAGGTGCTCACATAGGTTTGTGCTGATGAACATGTCTGAGCAGCTTGACCACGTTGTTGTGTGTCGGGGAGGAAACACGACAGCAGCCACAGAGTCGTGCTGGTTTGAGCGTGTCGCTGCTCGCTGGAGTTATATCAGCTCTGTCTGGACGTTAGTTGGAAAACTTTCTCTTTCAGTCGTGAACACATTACTGAGCGGCTAGAATCTCCGTTTCTGGGCTTCAACATCAGAAAACAGCTGAGTGAACTCGGCGCTGAGTGAGAGGAGTGTAGTTTGTCCGAGACAGCGGAGCTGCAGAGACCGGCAGCAGGCGCTGAAAAAACACAACGGAGGGGGCTTCGTTGGCTCCGCGCTGACGCCGCAAAGCATCATGGGAGTTGAAGTCTTTGCGGTAAAATCGGCCAGCGGGCCAGTTTTAATATATTTTTGATATTTATCTCGCTGGCCACATAAAAATGCTCCGCGGGCCGCATCTGGCCCGCGGGCCTTGACTCTGACATATGTGCTTTACAGGGTTAACAAAAGACCACCGAGCTTCCTATTGCCCCATGTGGCCAGAATGTTCCATTTGCAACTTCAGACTGGTGGGCTTCTCTGTTGGACCGCTCTGCTGGACCCCTCCGCTGGACCCCTCCGTTGGACCCCTCTGCTGGACCCCTCTGCTGGACCCCTCCGTTGGACCCCTCCGCTGGACCCCTCCGCTGGACCCCTCTGTTGGTCCGGTCTGTTGTGCCCCTCTGTTTGACCGCTCTGTTGGAAAGTGAGCTGACACACCTGGCGCTTGATGTTTTAAATATGAACACAGCTGATTTGATAAATTTATGGATGAATCACTCCTGTTGGCACTGTGGAACGCTGGGGAGACGTTTCAGCTGTTAGATTAAGGTGTTAAAAAGATGAACAAACAGCGAGAAGATTTAGCTTTTGGTTCTACAAATGAAAACTAGGGGGTGCTAAAAGCAAGCTAAAACTGCCTAGTTCCCCTTTAAGGAAACTGCTACTTTGAATTGAGATAGAAAATAAACTTAATTTTTATTATTTTTGCTAAAAAACCATCAGAATTTATAAAAGACTCAAAAAAACATTGAAAGTGCAGTCTTAATCCTCTCAAGTCTTAAGATGTTTGATATAAAAAACCGGTTCTCCATATTTTCTAAAAACATAAATATGTTTATTACAGAAGAACAAGATTGTCTCTTTTTTTGGGTTGGCCTTTCGAATCTGCTCCAACATCATAGAGTTTTCACCAAAAAAACTTTCTTGGTGTTATTGTCATTAAGGTTGCCAAGCACAAGAAAACAAATCCAACTCAAAAGGATTTTCTTGGCAACCAAACAGGCATCTATTTATTATCATTGATCTCCTAAAAACAATGGACTGCTTCTTAGCAAAGGGTGCAACATGCATCGATTCCTCCATCACATCAGTCACACTGTAGATTATTTGCTGAATTAAAGAAACTCTGGCACTCCTGCATAGTTTGACCTATTTTTGTTTATACGTCCCAACTTGTTGATATTCTGTCAACCATTCAGCCCTTTAGAAATCAGAAAGTTTCCCAAGAACAACTTATAAAAGGAACTACACAGACTTTTCTCCTCAGATAAATGAATCCACACGGCTAATGTTGAAAAATAATACAAAGACAATATCATCCACTTTCAGAGGAAAATTCAGTCCCTCTTGACCTAATGTGGTTTGCAGATGATTCAGTGAGATCCAGGGGTGGTGGCAGATGAACATTTTAGATACATTCAAAAGGAAAATTCACTGAAACAGCTCAGGTCTCTGCCGAGATAGAAGACGAGCGACGAGCGACGATTTCTAGCAGCAGTCAAAATACAGATGCAGACAAATAGGTTAAGAAAATGTGTCAAAAGAGCCTAGATTAGTTGAGTTTTAGAGACTGAAATAAAAATAGAGATAGTTTTTATAAAGTACATCTTGTGGAATTTAGACATACCTACAAATTTTTATTAATAATAATTTATTACAAACACATTCCATTGCTGTAGTTGTTGTTGATAATAATAATAATGCCAAAATAAATGAAACACTGCATAGCAAAGACAAGTCATACAAAGAAGTTGATAAAGTAGATAAGGACATTGTTATAACTGGAGTTAGTAGTCTCCTGTTCTAACGTCCCATTAGTGGTCACACACACACTGGTGTGTGGTGAAATTTGTTCTCCATATTACACCCATACTCTGGGGGTAGCAGCGAACTGCAGACGTGGTCATGCTCGGGAACCATTTAGTGGTTTAGTCCCCCAGTCGAACCCCTTAATGCCGAGTGTCAAAGGAGGTCATTAGGTCTGATTTAAAAAGTCTTTGGTATGACTCGACCAGGATTTGAACCCACAATCTCCCACCTACAGCCGGGAGCATTTTCCACACTTTTTTTTGGTAATATACCTCCAGTATTAGAAGGTTGTTTGCTGTCTTACTGTTAGCTTGATGTTATAGTTCTGAATGACTCATTTAATCAGTACATTTGCAGTGTTCTTTGGTAGAAGTGAATGCCTTGTAATTCGTACTCTGGAGAAACAAAGCTCCGGTGCATTCGTTTTAGGAACTAAAAGTGAGCCACATAAGAGTTCAGCGTCAGATGACAGGAGTTGGAATCTTACTTCCTGATATTCAGACATATCATCTCTAATTGGCTAACAGCAACACAATTCTACCACTGAAGGTTTGCTTTGTAACCTTGATGTTTTATCTCCACAAGCCTGGAGGAGTTCTGCTGTGTGGTGGGGTTGTTAATGCTTACGTTTAGCTTCTACAAGCCAAGATGTCCTCTGCTGTTTCCTGAACAATAAATCAACAACAGCCTTTCCGCTGTCACCAATCAAGATGGGTGAGTCCATGAATGTTGAGTGAGAGTGTGACGTAGATCTGTCAGGCTTCTCAAATCCTAGAGTTTCACTGTCAGAATGACCAGTTATAATCAGAAATAAAACTTAAAATTTTTTTTCAGTGTTTCACACCTTTAAAGGAGGTAAAACAACTCATTCACTTCAATCATACAGTTCGCTGTAATATCGAGTTTTTGGTAACTGAAAAGTAGCTTGAGATATTTTTAGAGTCGATCATTTGCTTCTGATTCAGCATTAGCATTGTTAGCTCAACATTAGCCTTTAGGCTTCTTCACCTGATATTGAAATAAAACAAAAAGATGACGTGGCTTCTTAGGGGTACAAGGAACAACCTCCGGGTCTCGCTTCAGATCTTTAAACAACCCTGATGTTTTTTGCCAGTCGGTTGTAGTGTATCGATAGTTACATCTTACGTAGGAAACCATCAAAGGTGAGAAAATGGAATCAAAATATGGAATCAACTTGATGTATCTTTGAATACTACCTTTAATCAGAAGATCTGAACTTTTTATTGCAGGGATTAGCTAACACTTCATAATAACCCAGAGTCAAAAAGAGAGAGAGAGAGAGAAAGAAGTTTAAAAGTTTAAGAAGATTTATTTCTAAACAATTTAACACAAGGCTAACTCTAACTTTAACTAAACACTGTGTGATGAATGGATCTAGGTTGTGAATGAGGCAAGATGGATGGTGTAAATGTGGAATGTTGTTATCAGAACTCTCGTTTCCGGAGAAGCCTTAGTTCTGTGTGGGAGCGAATGTTTTGCTCTAAACTAGTCGGAGTTTCTAAAACAACATTCAGACGCTATCTTGCCATCCTACATACCCTTGCGGAGATCTCCTTGTAGATCCAGAATGCCAGGTTCTCGAACCCTCTTGGTACCGAAGCCGATGAAACAGCGTACGGTACGACAGACTGGTCTTGGAATGCTCCCAGGTAAGCGGCAGGTGTTTGACAGCGTCAGCGGGACCCTGAAGGGTCAGTGATTTCAGCTTTTACTCTGAAGGAGCGTTGCGTCAGGTGGAACTTGCAACAGGTTTATTTTCCAGCTGGTCAAGGTTCTTTGTGGTTAAAAAGTTACGAGTGGCCGGCTCGCAACTCTAGAACGTTTGAACTGAGTCAAGGATGACGTGGGAGTTAGTTTTATAATGCAGATGTTTTGATTTATGGTCGAACCAGAACTGGACAACAAATATAAACACCGCACAGATCAGCCACGCGTCAGAAAGGAAAGCTCTGATTGGAGAGACAAAGGAATGTGTCATGTGATTAACATTACATGTGATCCGTCTAGTGTGTAGTGTGTATTACTTATTAAAATACTATCATAGAATCATAATATCAAGTAATTAATATTCTGATTTCACAGATTGATTTACCACTGAGCTTTATATGATTGTTTGGACTAACACAGTTATTTGATCATTATTTAATAGAAGAAAAGAGTTCTGATCTTTCTTCTCTCGAGCTGTAGGGGGAGGCAAATAGCTAGTTAAAACAATTTAGATGCAGGGGCATCAAAAGGCCTTGAGCATATCTGAGGGAGATTAGTTGTTCCTGAGGAGAGGGGACCTTTAGGTCAGAAAACAGTTCCTTCATGACGCTACACGGTGTAACAGTTGGTAAATGTAGTGCTTTAGGAACTTAATATAGTATTACCTCCACTATGGAACTCTTTGCCGGCACATGTTAGAAGGGCCTTTTCACTGGAAACTTTTAAATCATCTTTAAAGACCCACCTTTGTAGCTTGACTTTTAACACCTTATAAAGTTTGGATTTCTATTTGATTTTAGTGTTTTTGTCTTAGTGTGCTTTTAATTTTATACTGTATTCTATGTTATTCTGTTTTATGCTTTTATGTTTTATGTTCAGCACGTTGGTCAGCGAGGGCTGTCTTTAAAGTGCTTTATAAATAAAGCTGACTTGGCCTGGTTTATGACCAATAAGCTGTGATACTCTATATAGAATATCAACCTGCTTGGTCTTTGGATGTTTAATCAGAAGATTCTAAGATTCTTTGTTTATTCAGGAATTGTAGAACACTTCATCTTGTTTCAAGAAAAGTCAGGTTTCTAAAAAAAAGAATTTATTTTCCAAACAATTGAAACATGACAAGTTAACTAATATTTACTGTGATATATGAATCTAGGTGGATGGAATGAGATGTGTGGTGCCTATGTGTGAATATGATGTTATCAGAACTTTCGTATCTAGAAGAACTGAGTTCTGGGTGTAAAAGGGAAGAATTTGATTTGCGTTAAGCTATGAAGTTGATTCTTATCAAAACGTATCAGACGCTTTCTCTCATGTCTACGTACCCCAAGTGGAGACTCTCTTTTGGATCCAAGATGTCAGGGGGCCAGGTGACCCCAAGGTACCGAAGTCCATAGGAAAACCGCAGTACGACCAGGTCAGTCCAGAGTCGTCTCCAGGTCACGACAGGTTGTAACTAGTTTGCGTCTCGAATGGATTCTTAACCCTTTGATGCATGAATTATGAAATCTTCAACCATGATTTTTTAAACAATTTTTTTCATTCATCTTTAGGTGTGAATGAAACAAATTTCATATTCACATATTTTTTGTAACATTTAATTTACACATAGTTCATTACATGTCCACCTCAGTGGGCAGCATGCATTCTGAACATGAAATATGTTGGCTTGACTTACTGAAGTACAAATGGAGGGGCTAAAATGCAATAAAGTCTTCAACAGCTGTGCTTAATAGCAAAAATAAATAAATAACAGTTTTGAGTACCTGTCCACTGTAGTGACCATTATGCATCAAAGGGTTAAGTAATCTTGCATCAGCTTTGTTCTGCAGGAGCCGTGTGCTGTGTCAGCTTTTGGCAGGGTTTTGGCAGCTTGCCAAAAATGCTCAGGGTTAAAGAGGTGTCGCTCCGGATGGCCGTTCCGAAGCATTCTCTAGAACTGAATGCTGAATGATGGGAAGCTGGAATGCGACTGCCGAATCATTATAAGTGATTCTGTTTAAATATTCTCATATTATGATTTACTTGGCCAGTCGGAGCGTGCCATGTTAAGGGATATTACCAAGAAAACCTCAGACATCACGCCTTCTTGAGATACCGGATGCTCTGGTCTGGGGTAAATAAATATCTATGTGTCATGAGTTTAACTTAACTTTAATTTGTCCTTGTGTCTGAGTGCGGATGACGATTGCCTTGTCATATGAATGCTACTGATTACCATATATGTTGGATAAATTATGGATACATTATTTATTATTTTAAACGAAAGCTCATCCAGCTTATTCTTCCCTGGCAACAGACAGGCGTTTGACCTTGCTTCTTCCCAGTCCTGGCTTATCAGTAAGAACGCCCTGTGCCAGCGTCTGGGTGTCTCCCTTTCGAAGTCTAAAGGAATGTGTAAATGTGTGTGCGTTTTACCATTTTTCTGTGTGTCCTTAATAAATGCTTTCTGACGCCGGGGACACACCGGCCGCGGAAGCGCAGCGAAAATGGGACCGCCTTCATTCGGCGCCCTTGTTAAGCTATTCTATAGACCACATGGGCCGCCGAAGCGCCGCGAATCGCCTCGCGCCGGCGCTCCAGCCCGCGCCGTGCAGCGATCATTTCGGCGTTGGCTCCATTTTTTTCGCGAGCCGCGGGTGAATCGCATCAATTCTGGCAGGAAGTCAAACGTAGACATAAGAGGCAGGCCGGTAAAGTTAACAAAATAAAGCATTTCAAAATAAAATTCCGCAATAGTCAAATGTGTTCGTAAACAGACACTGCAGAAAAACCACACGAACACGCACACACATACACACACATCGAACTTGTGTGCGTGTGTGACCAAGTGAAGGGGGGTGTGGTTTTGGGTGTCTTTTCACCGGAGCAAACAGGACAGAGAGGCAGAAAGTCTGAGGCAATCAGTTAAGATGGATGACTTTAAATGAATTATGGAAGATGAGAAACACAAGGAGCTGTACGACCCCCGAAAAACATGATTATTTATACGTACCCATGTCGGAAGAAACTGCTAGGATACAGCTGCAGAATTGGAGCGGGTTCCAAGAGATTCAACTGGCAGAAACAACTCATACCATAGGTTCACACACACACACACACACACACACACACACACACACACACACACACACACACACACACACACACACACACACACACACGTATAGGAAAAGAGCTGAGAAAAGGCGGAGAGGAAATGGAGGACACCAAGTGTTTTAAAAGAAAAACTACAGCTGAGCCGAGGCGCGCCTCGACTGGGGCGCGTCTGATCTGAACTGAGGAGCGGCGAGCAGCGGCCGAATTTCGTGAGCGATTCGCTTCTCGGCGCTTCGCGGCGCTTCCGCGGCCGGTGTGTCCCCGGCGTGAGGGTTATGTCTGAGGAGAGCAAAGAGACCACCGACTCGTGTGTATCATTTTATCTCTCTCTCTCCACTTTGCAAAGTCTAAATGGTTTATTGTTAATAAGATTAATATGGGTCAAATTGATCAGCATGTTAATACAACCCCTGCGTGGTGAGCTTTCCCTTCAGGTAACCCTGGATGGGAAAATGAAAATACCTAACAATATATATAAATAACTCAATGTAATACTTCATTTCATTTCAATAATTCAAGCACAGATTAATGAAACATTATTACTTACCATATTACATTTTTTAATTTCATTTCATGAAAACGTTCACTTTATTGAGATAATGGGCACTGCTGCGGTGTTATCAGAGAAGGCTTTGTTATTAAAATTTGTGTCAAAGAAAAACTGAAGTAAAATTAAACACTTTGTTTTGAAATGATTTTTTCTTACCTATAAATTAGTTCATTGTCATTTTTTGATTGATTTATTTACTGATTTGCTTTGAAATCCACATGTTTACCATTATTTGTGTGAAGCTGTATTATTTTTTGGTTTGATTCATTTTGGCACCTATTGTATTCCATACTTAAACATACTTTCGTCGACTGGATTATTTATTGCAAAACAAGTAGATACTTAGCTGACGTGTGCAGTGTTCCAAAATCCACAAGCTGATGCAGGGAAGGGTGACTGACAGGCACAAAGTTGTTGAAGTGAAACAGGAAACGGGTTCCAGAGACGGACGGTGAGAATTTTTGGAATACTGAGTTGGGTGTCTGGTGGCATAAACTATTGGGTAAAACGAACCGTTATGCAGTGAGGTGATGCTAATGAAGCTCGGATCATTCTGCAGAATGAAACAAATAAAATCAATAATTTCAATGTCTTTCTCAGATCTTGTCTATTTTTATGACAGAATGTGATACCTCGACAGCCCATGTAAGGGCTACTCTAAGAGAGAGCCAGAGAGCGGGACTGGTGTCTCTGGGCCAAGCAGTGGTGTAAGGATAGCACGAAGGCCATAAGGTGAAATCTGTGCACACAGAGAACCTGTCGCAGTTGTCCAATCTAATGTCTGTGATATAGAAAAGCTCTGTGCTCCATCATCAACCATGCCATCCAGGAGAGCTCCAAGTGGAACCTGACAGGCTGAGGAGTCCCAAGGTTTTAATGGCCATCACCTGCTCAGCGTTGACATGTTACATCGCCCACTCCTTGTACGCTCACAGATCAGGATTCCCACTTAGGCAGGGGGCTCCGTTTTAACCCTGTTTGATGGACAGATCTGATTCATGTTATTATGAACAATTCATGATTTGAATCTAATGGAAATGCTTGCAGAGGAGTGATAAAGAAGTCTACTGCTGAATTATTTTAAAGTGTCTTCAGCTAGTTAGAGAAACTGTTCTCACAGGGTTTTTGGGGTTTTTTTTTGTGTGTATTTCCTCAGCAAAAGTGCACCGAGTGCAGTTTCTCTCAGCGTTGATATGCCCAGATTCCCTCTGACACCAAAAACTTCACCTTAGACTTGTCATCGTCCAAAGATCTGAGCCATGGTTGGACAAATTAAGTTCTTCTGAAAGTATTCTGTGTTTTCTGACAGTCGGCTTGTATTACACAAATAGTTTTTCTATAATGGAATCTTGAATGCTGTCGTTTTTTTGTTTTTTTTTGATAAAACGCGGTGTTTATGAGACGTCACAAGCGTGAGGGCATCATTTTCCCCTGTGCTGTAGTCAGTGAGTGACAACTCTTGGATTTTTGCAGAAGAGGCTGTGCTGGCAGGAAAAGATAGCCTAGCGTTTAGCAAAAGTAAACCAGATCAATGGAGTGTTACAGTGAGCTGATGCTTAACATATCTCCCAGGCTTGATATATTATTTATTTCAGTCTCTGTGCACATCTTACACATCTCTTCTTGCTGCAGGCCTTGCTTTCCGGTGTCATCAGCTCCTACAAAAGAGCTAATTGGTTAGCTATTTGCAGAAATGCTGCTCAAACAAACTAGCTTTCAAGAATACACAACAGAAAGGGATTAGCACGCATCAGAGGGCAACGGCAGTCTTAACAACAAATGTAATCACAAATATTAAGTGATTATTCAAGTACTTACTGGTAATGCTACAGTTTGTGCTCATAATTATGTGTATGCAATCACTGAATTAGAAATTTTCTGCAGAAAAAATCAAACAAGCAGATGAGCAAACTGGTTTCCACTGTGATTTAGACAGAAATGGACAATCTAGTGGGATGTTTACTAAACTTCAGTTACAATAATTTTATAGGAGTTCAGCAGAACTCACCATTCAGTGGTGAGCTTTACATAAATGATGCATAATCTTCTGTCTTTTTTCCCCTTTTCATCCCAATAAATAATTTGTATCTTTCCCTAATTATTCAACAGGAATTGTTCATGCTTGCACTAATTTTATCTCATCATCAGACAGACACATCTGCTAAAAAATGTCACAAATGGTAATCTCATCACTCAGTTTAGGAAAAGAAGGCATGCTTGTATTCTGAAGGAATTGTATTTGTATATTAAAGAATAATTAAACACAGGAGCCAAACACGACAGATGTGAGAAGTCTCTTTTTTACTTTTAAAATCTGATTTTTATTATTCGTACAAATTTTAAACAGCCTTGCTGCCCATCAGGAATTCACGTCAGTGTTTTTGCTTCAGTAGATTGTTGCCTTGCTGTGAATAAGGTGCATTTAAAACAAAACTTCAGCAGAGACAATTTACACCTCAAATAGACGAGTGACGCTTTAAATATTCAAGTTACAGGCTTAGCATGATAAGTTGCTAATTTATGGAAAGTCCTTTGCCGACACTTCCAGAAATATTCCATAAACAAGATTTAACTGGAAAACAAACTCAGCCGGTAACATTGTTGCACATGCAGACACAGAGGGGATGTTTTCTGCTCTTTCAGCTGGATAGTGGTAGTGTTGTATAGATTGTAATAAGATGAATTAGCTTAAATAAACAAGGGGAGATGATCTATTAGTGACTCGATTAAAAATCCAAATATCTGAAGCAACCCAAACATGATGCCACATACTTTAATCATGACATGTGTGTCATGTTGGGGCTCAGATGCTTGACCCAAGACATGCAGAATCAACACGAGACAAATGTAAAATTAAACAAAGGTTTTATTAATCGGTGCACAACTAAGGATGCCCCAAACTGGGAGATGCAGGGAAGAGGGCCAGAACTGGACTGTGCTGGGAGATGGTACGTGGAGAGGTCTGTTAGGTCTGAGGGGGCAGGATCCAAGTGTCCAGTGGGGTCAAGATAAGGGTTCCAGAGAGGGGTGGATGAGCGGTGGTGAATGGACTGAGGAAAGGAAGATGCAGGCTGAAGTGAGGTCCAGGAGTATGGCTGAAGGTGTGAAGTTTAGCAGGATCTGAGAAAAACAAGAAGCAAACGTCTGGTAGAGTAATCAAAAATATGAGTAGAGTAGAGTAGAGTAGAGTAGAGTAGAGTAGAGTAGGGTAGAGTAGAGTAGAGTAGAGTAGAGTAGAGTAGAGTAGGGTAGAGTAGAGTAGAGTAGAGTAGGAGTAGGAGTAGGAGTGGCAGGAGAGTATCCAACTGGATACACCCATGTGGAGTAATCAACCAGCGTTGACCAGTGGTCTTTCTCCTCCTTTTAAGCCAGCAGTGGCAGATGATGGATCTGCTGCAGCTGGTCCCATTCAGACACCGCTCACCTGGAATGAATGCTGAAGCTGATTAGAGGATGAGCTCACCTCAGACCATGACAATGTGTTGACATTTTCTGTTTTAAAAGTTAAGCATCACATCGGGATGCGGTCCATTAATGTTCTAAATGTGAAATTGTGAGAGAACGTCTTATTGATGTGAAAGAAAAATGCATTTGAAGAAAACTATGTACTTTGCCAGCTCTGTCACTGGAATCTTAACTATAGAAGAAAGATAGATATGAAGCCTCCAACTTTTGTTACTGACTAAATAATTGACAATGTAATAGAATCGGTCTTTCTGTAGCCCAAATTATGAATTTGATTTTTTTTTTCCATTTAAAGGTAGTTTATTGTCCATAAACCAATTCTTAAGTTTGGACATCTCACATCCTATATTTTCCAATATTATTAGTAAATCATTTCCAGAACAAAATAGATTTGTATCATCAGCAAACAAAATGAACTGTAATAATTTAGACACCTCACATATGTCATTAGTACACAAATAAAAATGTAAAAGCTTAGGTTATTGACTCTGCATCACTCTGACAGCCACTCCACCTCGTCCCTGTGGGATAGTGCAATCTCCTTCGATGAGCCCGACCAACGCCGGGTCATCGACCAACTTTATGATCTCGTTACTCTCAAGGGTGGGGACCCAGTCGTGTTTAAAGGAGATGCAGACAGGGTATTATGGGGTACGTACGAGGTCGGCTCTCTGCATTGAAAGGGTCAAAAAGGTACATAGAGCGATATTTACAAGGGAAGAACACCATGTGTGCAGGGTAAGTACCTAAACTTTCTGGGTATTTGGTAAATGCCCTGTAAACTACATCCTGGAAATTTCCAAGCTAGTAATGTGTAAATAATATGTACTAAGATTTATTCGTGTAGCAGCAACAAGCTAGTATTTTTACATGCTCTTCTTTAGGCTGACTAATATGTCTTCATCAGCTTGTCAACAGAGACGCAACGCTAGGATTTGTTGATACAAGGCTGCAGACATGCCCAATTTTTTAACTGTTTAGCAAAACCGACAGAGACCGCTAGCCTGTTTGTTCAGGACGCCTTTTCCTTTTATTTCATCAACAGCACCAACATCATCTCATTTACGACAATAAAACGAGTGCTGAAGAAATACAGCAGCCGACATGGAGCCAATCAAAGAACATTTTGCGGAAAACATCAGTTGATTTGAGCTTTTATTTAACCGTGACTGAAGAAGTGCAAAGATACACAGAAAACATTTTATTTGTGGAAGAAAATTATGGGTTTGGAGGTGGCGACTGCATGAAGAGGTGGAGAAATGAGGGACAAATTTGTACATGTTAAAAAATACACTACTGTGGACCAGAGATGTTACTGCAGTGGTGGAAGAACACCGTCAAAAACACTCAGTTGACCTGGCGAGGAATTGTTTTGCAACTCTCCCAGACAACGGAGAAGTCCGAAAAGAAAACGTCTGTCAGTGCATGTGAGTAACCCCCAAATTCCACTACCTCCGCTCCGCTGCGCTCTGCTCCGACACGAACGCCGGAGCAAAATCGGTCCCGTTCTAGTCAATCAGAGCAATTCCACTACTGCGGCCGTGCTCCGGCAGTGCGGCGCCGTGCGCCGCCCTCTGTTCCGGCGTCCGGCAAAAATAGAATCGATCCTATTTTTGCCGGACGCCGGAGCACCTCCGCAGTAAATGACAGGAATCACAACGGCCCAACAGGAAAAGGAGCAAGCACATCTTCCGTTTTTCACAATAAATCGATAAACAAAAGGCGTTTTTTGTTTCATATGCACAGGTTTAACAACTTTTAACAACTATCAATGGCGGCTGAACTTTAAATGTACAAAAGTAAGCCATAAATACAGTTTCCACTATCAAAGTAGACACACTTTGTTGATCCAAACACTGCTGATCTCTCAACACACATGATGGGCAGATTAAACAGTTCATGCCGATGCTTCTCCCACACAACGGGTGTTTGGATCTAACGTCCGCGTTTATTGCTCGGACTGTATCGCAAGATCTCGAAAATCCCGCGCATGCTTGTTTGCCCCCCTCAGGTCTCCGCACCGGAGCGGAGCCGTTGTAGAGCGGGTACCAGTAAAAATTGAGTTCGGAAGCGAGCGGCTGCGGAAGGCGGGGGCGGACCGGAGCGGAGGTAGTGGAATTTGGGGGTAACTCTGCCCCTGAGCTGACGGAGACGTGAAAATCAGACATTACTCGGTTTTGTTGTACTCTTTTCTGCCACTAGAGGGACTGAGGTGAACCACTGCACCACCTTTGACTTACATGCAGTAAACGGAAGTGGATGATCAAAGAAGGAGTAGCCTCCATAACAGCTTGTATGATCTGATAATGAAGAGTTAATAGTAAACCATCAGCGTCTGTCTCCTGCCTGTCAATCACGGTTAGACAAGGACTTAAAGCATAATCTTGGAGACAAATCTGTTTGCAATAAGAGGCCAATTTCAGTCTGTTGTTTTGGTCTCCGACTCTGTCAAGAGCAGTTCAAGGAGGAGACGCGTCTCTGGTGCAAAATGGAAAAGTATTTTCACTTCATCATGCAAGCAAAATTTCAATTTTCAAAAGCTAACACAGGCCCCTCCTGTAAAGTCAATTACTGACGTCTGGCTGTTTTACATAGCTAATCGAGCAGAGTTGAAGGGAGTCATTGGATGCTAAAACCTCATTATTCTGCCTGACAACCTTGGCACATGAGCTGAATAAGGAAGGACTGTCTCACTGGCACGGCCAACGCTGCAAGACACACTTTTGTAGATGATGTTCAGAGGGTATCAAAAATTCATACCATACCCCAGCAGCAGGTTTTGTCCTTTTATCTAGGAGGGAGAGAAGCAGCCATGTTTTGTCTTTTCTTTGAAAAAAGAATCAGAATGTGTGCCGTTAAAGATCTATAGTTCTGCCAAAAAATGAAGCCTTGCTACAACTAGGAAAATGTTGTCCTTGACATTCTGAAATTTCAGTTTCCACTGATCCAGCCTGGAGGCAAAATGTACTTAGCTGCTTCTACACAGGTGTAAAAATAGCAGTGATGAAACGCTGTTGTTTAATGAGAATGTAGGAGCCAAAAAGCAGTGTTCTGTGTACGTGCATTTTTGACAAGATGTTTATCAGCCCAGCATCCTGTGCACGTGCACTTTTAACATCTTGATTGTCCAGCTGCTGCGTACGTGCTCAACAACATGTTGTTCAGTCCAGCTTATGTAACTTCCAGTAAGTATTGGCTTACTTTGACCATATTGGGTAATAAAACAGCATCCCATCATTTCCCGAAATCATGAGGGTGGGGGCCAGAAGAGTATAACCGATGCTGCGTGGTGTAGGAGAGAGGGCTTTTGCAGCAGGTTTCCAGCCGAGGCATTTAGTTCGAGGCTGAAGGCTGTCCCCATGAAGTGTTGGTGATGTATTGCTGAATTGTACAAATAAAGCCCCACGCTGAGATTGGATAAACTGTCTCTCTCTTGTTTTTGATAAGGAAAAAGAACCACATTGTCAAGTTTTGCACTGTAGTACGCAATAGGTTGTTTCCGACGTCCACTGCATGTGTCCTGCATTAACACTGCAGAGGCATACATGTCATGTCTGTTTGCGACGTACAGCAAAAATGGTTTTGTGTAGTCAGGTGTTGCTAAACTTGGCGCAGTTTGCATGTCTTGTTTGATGGTTTCAAAAGCTATCTTAGCTTCATTTGTCCATTTTAGAGTCGATTTTAAAGACTCACTTCCAGCATCTTTAATCAGTGCCCTAAGTGGTGCGGTTTTTTCAGCATAGTTTTCAATCCACTCGGAGTTGAAACCAGTCATTCCCAGAAATGTCATCATTTGTCCAACAGTTTGTGGTTGTGGAGCTTTGCTCACACCTTCCACGTGTTCTGGTGAGATGGCGACAGTCCCATGGGAGATTACTCTCCCTAGGTACTCTACCTGTGGTTGGCAATACTGAAGCTTTGTCAGGGAGGCTTTGTGTCCTCCCCGAGCTAACTTCTGTAGGACTTTAATGGAGTCACGATGGCAATCATCGATTGTTCGTGCGCAAATCAGTAGGTCATCAACATACTGAATCACAGTGCTGTTCACCTCGATGCCTTCGAGGCTCTGTTTCAAAATTTGATTGAAGATGTGTGGACTGTGTTTTAGCCCTTGTGGTAGCCTTCTGTACGTGAGCTGTCTACCACGAAACGTGAATGCAAAAAGATATTGTGATTCTTTGGCCAATGGGATGCTAAAAAATGCTGAACACAGATCAATTACCGTGAAGTATTTAGCTTCTCCATCGATGTTACTCAGTAATGTGCTTGGATTTGGCACGTCTGCGTCAAAGTCAGTGATCACTTCATTTACAGCTCTTAAATCATGTACCAGTCTGTACTTGAGCTTGTCTGCTTTTAGCACTGGCAAAATTGGAGTGTTACATGTGCTATAGGTTTCTTTTAGTACTCCTGCTTGAATTAGACCTTCAATAGTTGCATTTATACCCTCTTCTGCTTCTGGCTTTAGTGGGTATTGGGGTCGATAAGGCAGTCTTGCATTTGGCTTCAATTCCACTTGAACTGGAGTTGCCGATGTTACCAGTCCAACATCCGTGTCATGTTTGGACCATAGCTGGTCTGGAATCTGTTTTAGCATGTCAGCTTTCAACTCGTTTTGAACTGTTTCTGATTCTGCTACACCCTGCATGTGTTTTTTGTTTGCGACTGTTACAACCTGTGGTTTTGACATCATGGTGGTACCGCAGAGAATTTTAATCATTTCTGCATTTTTTGTAGTGTAGATTAGCGGGTTATCTGTTTTCTGCCACTCTGTTTTAGTTGCTGTTAACATCATTGGTCCAAGATCTTTTGACTCAAAGCCTTTGTTTACCATTAAGGTAATGTGTGGTGCTGATTCTGGCACAGTGTGCCATTTTTCAATAAATGGGTTTTCTTCCACATTCACAGCTGCACCTTGCTGTCCTATCACGATGTATTGTGACACTAGCCTAACGTGCAAGTCTTTTGTTTCTTTGTCCCATTTTTCTTCAAAGATTCTACTGCATGATGGATCATAAGTCATTGTGCAGTGATAGTCACTGAATGGTACAGTAGCTTCTGGAATTTGAGCTTCAATAAATTTCTCCCATTGTTGAAACATCTCGTAGACTGGCTTGTTAATGTCACCAAGCCAGTAGACCTTAGCGTGTTCTGTCTGAGCAGTCATTTGAAAGTTTATTCCAGAGCTATCTACATAAATTCCTTCTGGTGTGCACCAGATTTTTGTTTTTAGTTTACACAATGCATCTCTTCCTAGTAGATTAACTGGAGTTTGGTCTGAAATCAGAATTGGGATTACGATTTCACTGTCATCAACTGCTAGTCTTACTGGAGCTGTTAAGGGGTTTATTTGTTTTGCTCCCGAGAACCCTGTTGTCTTTACGCTTTTCTCAGACATGGGGAGATGAGTTGCATAATTTGATTTTATGCACGAGTAGGTTGCCCCAGTATCAACTAACATTGGGACCGATTTGCCTTCTATTTTAACATTGATCACTGGTTCTTTATCGGCGTTAGCTGTTAAAATTGGTAGTTGCTCCTCCCCCCCAGGGCCCTCCGGGCATCCCTAGAATCCTTGTTGTGCTGCCCATGGATTAACTGGACCTCCTCTTCCCCGGTTTGGTCGTGTTCCACGACCACGCCCAGACCATTCAGGGTTTGGAATTGGATTCGGACAGTCTCGATACAGGTGACCCATCTGGCCACACCCCCAACATGAACCTGGAAGTGGGGGTCGATTCTGCTGCACCCAGCCTTGTCGAGTTGGGTAGCGATTGGGGAAACGATTTGGAAATCGTCTCTGTGGTCCGGGCTGCTGTCTACCATACTGGTTTGGGTAGACATTGATAACCGGTTGAGATGGAGTTTGAGGCGGGGCCACAGCTGTCTGCAATGCTTGGACTTGGCTGTCACTTTTCACCACTGCTGCCTGAGTTTTTGCCTTGCTCTGGAGATCATTTATGTGCAGCTGCGTGAGTTTTCTTTGAGCACACTTTTCTTGCTCAATCATTTTGTTATTGTCTTTCCGATAGCGGTCCACGGCGTGGACTACATGGTCTCTGAACTGTGCATGTGGCATTGAGTCCAGTCCCACCACATCCTCCAGTTTGTCTCGCACAGGAGTCGGGAGAGTGGAAATCAGGGATGTTCGGAACAGAGAAGTCATTATTGGCGTCCCCTCAGGACCCTCCTCCGTCTCCAGCTTCCACCGTCTGAGCTGCCTGTCAACAAATGACGCAGGACTCTCAGTCTCTGAAAGTGGCTCACCTTTCAAGGCTTTGGGGTCAATCCTGTTGGGATATGCTGCTCTTAGTATGTTCCAGAGTGCATTTCTGTGTGTGTTAAACTCCGTGCCGTCAGCCATTGGGTCCAGCATCCATTGGACTCCATTGGATGCTAGCAATGTTCCCATAGCTGATGTCCCAACAACTCGAGCCAAAATAGCTTTGAGATCTCCAAGGGCAAGCATTAGCCCAGTTGTCTCCTGTTCGAAGGCCCGAATCCACTTTCCAGCGCCATCTTGAATGTGGGGCAGCCGTGAAACCAAACCAGTGAGGTCGAGGCTCTGCCAGGGAATATAATTAGCTCTTGTGCCCTTAATTAAAATTGGGTACTGACCATCATTAGTGTATCGAATAGGTGGTTTTAAGTCATGTCTGGGTCTCAGATCACGGCTTTCATTGCTAGGACCTGGTTTTTCCTTCTCTTGAGTCAGACCTGTATTTGGATCACCACGCTCTGGTGAATGAATGCCTGGTTTGTAAAAAGGCTTGAAATTTTTCTCCTTGCTTGTGCTAGTGGTGTTCTCACTAACCTCATCTGAATGTGTGCCTGTGATGTGATTTAAGGATTTCCGCAGGCCTTCAGATATGTCCTGTATAATTTGGTCAACATCGTTTAGCTCATCATGTACATCCTCATCCTTGTTCTCAAGGTCAATCCAGTATGAGTTAGCCTTCGGTTGCCTTTTCAAAAAATCCTTATGTTCTGCAAAACAATCAATCTCCCTTCGTCCTTCTTCCCTTACCGCTCGACGTTCTGTACTGCAATATTTTGGATGCGTTCCACGAGGTGGAGTTGTTTGTTCGAATTCTCTTTCCTCACTTCCTTTTGCATGCTTTTCTTTGCCAGGTGCTTCATCTGATTGCTGTGATGTTGTTAATTTTAAAATTGCATTGTCGACATCTAAACCCTTAGGACCTTTGTCGAATGTGTCGCGCAAATCAAAATCTCCCGTAATTGTAACGGTTCCCAAGAGGGGATACAGGCCCTCTTCTGCTGGGGCCTTCACTTCCTTCTGGGGTTTGTCCAATTTGTCTTTCATTTTGAGAATGGCATGTTTAAAGTTCTGTCTGTAAACCTTTCCTTCATTCCTGAATAAGTCCAGGATCTGAATTTCTTTTTCTCTTTTCTGCTGTCTTTTCTTGGATCCATCTGCTTTATGATCCTGAATTCTCAATTCCAAATTATCACACGCCACTACGTCAAAAGTGCCTTCAGATGGCCACGGATTGCATAGTTTTCTCGTCCGTTTTGACCACTTCTCTGACATGTGCTTTATCTCTTTTGCTAAAGCCGGATTCTTCGCTGCCAAAATTCCTGCTGGCGTGACAGACATTTTGAAGTTTCAGTGACACTATTATTCCTTTGATTAGTTGACTAGTTTGTTTATTTATAATCTCCTGAAAATAACACAAGAATTGAAAGTTGAAACAGATACTGGTGACATATGATGCTGTGGTCTTGAGTAATCTGTTGTTGCTCTGTTTACACAAATGTTGAACAATTTATCTTCTTATTGCAAGTGGAGGTTTCGCTGACAATGGAGGAGTGGACGTAGGTAATACATCTGTCAACTGTAACGTCACTTGGGTATTATCCTGGTTCCCGCATGCAAATATGACGCCACTTCTCATTGATACCCCTGTTTGGTATGAAAACCCTGTAACTCTTAGTCAGGACTGTGAAAACATATCGATGACGATCCCCACTCTGGATCTCATAGGTGAGCAAGACATTCCAGTGGCCGACAGCTACTGGATGTGTGGTGGTGATGTTTTAATGAATGTTTTGCCAAGTTTTTGGGTTGGGTTGTGTACGCTAGTACGTATGAAAGTTCCAGTGACTATCTTACATGAAGGTGTGAGTGAATTACTTCAGTTGGAGACTACCAATAGACGTAGAACAAAGAGGTATGATGTGTTTGATCATAAAGTGCATTTAAACGCCATAGGACTGCCAACAGGAATTCCCATAGAATTTCAAGCAAGAGATGAGGTAGTAGCTGGTTTAGAGTCAATTCTTCCTTGGATAACAATAAATAAGAATGTGAAATGGATCAACTATGTTTATTTTAATCAGCAAAGAATCTTAAATTACACAGTAAATAACCTTGGCCTCTTGGGTGAACAACTTCATGCCACAGTCAAGATGACTTTGCAGCATGACCAGGCTTTGGACTGGTTGCTGGCCGAGAAAGGTGGGCTCTGTAAGTTTCTGAACTCCAGTGGGCAAGAATGTTGCACCTACATTCCAAGTAATACGGCCCCTGATGGTGCATTTACTGAAGGAATGAGGAAATTGAAAGATTTAAAGATAGAGCTGAGGGAGAATGCAGGCAGGGAAAGCTGGTCCTTAGACTCCTTAGCCCTCAAATTGGGTCAGTGGGGAGCTATTTTGGTAAAAGCAGGAATTAGTGCAATAGTAGTACTAATTCTGATTTCTCTATTGGCATGTTGCATCCTACCTGTTGTGAGGAGACTGTGGGAGCGAACTCTGGCTGCCCAAATGAACCTTGCTGCGTCGTCTCAATACGTGCAAATGGAAATGGCCGCAATGGACTCAGCACGACACCCAATGTGCCTGAAGAACGGGACGGCTGATGAGATGGCGGTGGAGTAAGCTTTGCGTCTCATCAGAGATGTTGTTGTTGTGGTTACATGCACTCGACTAAGGAATCGGCCTCGAAGTCCTCTTCCAGCGACAAGACCCCTGCAGCAGTCATCAATGAAACTGAACTTGACTCTTGTGTTTTCTTCACTCCGTTTCTTTTTTCCAGCTCTGCAACTGAGACTCTGACTCCGTTCTCTATTTCGGTTGAGCAGTTGTGTTGTTACATCTAGTATATTCGTATATTCATTACATTTACTGTTGTGTTTAACTTTTTATAGGTTTAGTCACATCAACATCTCCTAGTTGTTCATTCGTATCCACGTCAATCATTTATTTCATATGAGTTTGTATTTTTGATTGCATATTCACGTACAGTTACTGGTTGCAATGTTGCTAAGGGTAATTAATGCACGATCGTACTCATGATTTTTTTTATTCTCTGTTGGAAGGTATCATCACTTCATTTTCTCTTATGTGTGTTCTTTTGTTAATTCAATGTTACCTAATGTCTGCCATATACTTAGGCTAGACTTGTATGCTCACTCTGTGCGTTACGTGATCGTCCTGTTGGGGCAGGAGGTCAAGGGGGAATTTTCCTGTTAAGAACAGCGGACAGGTTTTTCGCCCTCTTACAGTGTGCGCATGCATTTTTGATGTATTGCTGGGGTGGTTAAAGACGTCACATTCCATGTTGTGTCTTGCAGCTGATACTTACTTTGCAGTTACTTCGTCGTTACATTTATATCTATATAGTTTGGCTGAAGACTGCAGTATATTAGTCATTTTGTCATTTAACACCCATTTACTGGTCTATGTTAACATTCATTTATGTGTTATGTTATTTGTTATGTAGCCAGCTTGTTTATGGGGGTGGACACCCCCATGGGGGGGATCTGTAGGAGCCAAAAAGCAGTGTTCTGTGTACGTGCATTTTTGACAAGATGTTTATCAGCCCAGCATCCTGTGCACGTGCACTTTTAACATCTTGATTGTCCAGCTGCTGCGTACGTGCTCAACAACATGTTGTTCAGTCCAGCTTATGTAACTTCCAGTAAGTATTGGCTTACTTTGACCATATTGGGTAATAAAACAGCATCCCATCATTTCCCGAAATCATGAGGGTGGGGGCCAGAAGAGTATAACCGATGCTGCGTGGTGTAGGAGAGAGGGCTTTTGCAGCAGGTTTCCAGCCGAGGCATTTAGTTCGAGGCTGAAGGCTGTCCCCATGAAGTGTTGGTGATGTATTGCTGAATTGTACAAATAAAGCCCCACGCTGAGATTGGATAAACTGTCTCTCTCTGTGTTTATCTGTGGCTTTATGATGCTACAGGGACTTGAAGTTGAAAACAGTTAACAGAACAATACGCTTAAGAAAAACTAACATTTTTCAGATTATTCCAATTTGATGCTGCAAGAATTACAGCTCGATATTTTTTTACCTTGTGAGCAAATATTAGAGTTGAAAGCTCAAGTTTTATCGGCGTTTGCTAATTAAGAGTGTGTGCATTTTAGTAGAAAGTTCCATATTCAAATGATTTAGACACTTGGATCAGTACTGATGAGATGATAATAATGATAATAATAATGCATTGAACTTATATAGCGCTTTTCTAGACACCCAAAGACGCTTTCACACACTCTCACATTCACACACTGTTAGTGATGGTAAGCTACTTGTAGCCACAGCCGCCCTGGGGAGGTCTGACAGAGGCGAGGCTGCCATTTGGCGCCGTCGGCCCCTCTGACCACCACTAACACAGGCAAGTTGGGTGAAGTGTCTTGCCCAAGGACACAACGGCAGGATACCCCTGGCGGGAGCTGGAATCGAACCCATGACCCTCCGATCATGAGGCAACCCGCTCTACCACCTGAGCTACTGATGATGGCTTTGAGCTACAGCTCAACAGAAGAAGTGAAGTCATCAAAACGAGGAACATGTAAAGGATGAGTACAAGCATGACAGAACAAAAAGAAAAAGGGAAACTGAGCCGAATATAGCTGCAGGTTCACACAAACCTTTGATGGTTCCAGAGTAACGGATACGCTGGAGAGACAGTGCCAGTTTGCAAGTCACACTGCAATGATGCATTTCAATAAGAAAATGTGCAAAAAGAAAATATGCTATTATTTTTTATTTTTATTTTTTTTTTACATCCCAGCTAATTCATTTACCAATCCTGGAAATCATCTGGGAAAAACGTCCATAATGTGAGAAACCTCATCGCCAACATCCAGGTGCACTTTCTTAGTCTCAAAGGATTCCTGTAGACAACTGTAAATCCTTGGAATCAAACTGTCCACCCCTGGATTAACAAATGTCTAAAAACTGGAAACAGATTAAAACCCAACTGCAGAATCTAAATCTCAACTAATTGTGCACCCCCGACTCTTCCACTCACATCTTGCCTTTCCGTTTGCAGGAAGCATCTAGCCAACTCAAAAGGAAACTAAAGGAGTGATTGACTCGTTTAATCAGTGCATTTGCAGTAGTTTCTAGTTGGAATGAATGCCTTGAAAGTCGGACTCTGGAGGGGAACCCCCCCCCCCCCCCCCCCCCCCCCCCCCGAGGGGAACCCCTACCCCCCACCGTTTCTAGAAACTAGTAGTGACCCACATGTAGGCGACGGTGGCACAGGAGTTAAGTGCTCGCCCCGTAATCGGAAGGTTGCAGGTTTGAGCCCTGCTCAGTCTGTGGCTGTCGTTGTGTCCTTGGGCAAGACACTTAACCCATGTTGCCTGCTGGTGGTGGTCGGAGGGACCGGTGGCGCCAGTGTTCAGCAGCCTCGCCTCTGTCACTGCGCCCCAGGGCAGCTGTGGCTACATTGTAGCTCATGCCCACCAGTGTGTGATGTGTGTGTGAATGGGTGAATGACTGACTGTGTTGCAAAGCACCTGGGGGGGTCCAGGACCATAGAAGGTGCAATATCAAATACAGGCCATTTACCATTCACATCACAGTCGAGCTTCAGGTTTTGGATTCTTATTTCCTGATATTTGGACATTTTGCCTTGAACTGGAAAACAGCAACGCGACTTAATATGACTCATAACTTTACCTCTGACTTCCAGTGCATCTCCACAAATAACCCAAGCCTGGAGAAATTCTGTCGTGTGGTTAAGTTGCTAATGCTAACAGTTAGCTTTTCTCTCCTGGACGCTAAACCAACAACAGCCTTCCCCGTTTTTAGTCAAGATGGGTGAGTCCATGAATGTTAATTCTAGAGTTTCACCGTCTGTTTTCTATCAAAAACGAATGCAGGAGATGGGTGTAGGAGACTATTTTCATGTTAAGCCTGCATGAAACACTCAGTGTGACTGATTATAATCAGAAATAATGATTAAAAAAATGGGCTTTCAGTGTTCCGCACCTTTAAATAACTGGAACAGTTTCCAGGTGATAATTATTCACTTTCAAAAGTTTTACAAACTGGTATTATAAAACTCATGAATAACAAATGTTTAGCATTGCTAATTAGAGCCACGCTGCTAACGTGGGTAACAATAAAGCTACATCAGAAATTCTGAAAAGTCAGTGACCTTGCCTTCTGTGACTTTGTGACCCAAAGCTGATGTTATTGGTTTCTCTCTTCCTGATTTATACCCAACTTCTTGTTGATATCTCAGTGAAATAATGGCATGTAATTCAGCGCTGATAGAATCAGCTGTTGGCTGCTGGGAGGTGTAGATATGCTAATATATAGCATGATCTACTGCAAGACACAAAGAGGTAAGACACAGGAGCAGGTAGTTTAAAGATCAGCACACAGTGCTAACATCGTAGATTTGTTTTTATTGAGAATAAAATGCATGCTTACAGCTTACTCAGCCTTTTTAAACTTGGGTTTACCTGAGCATTATTTCTCTGCACAAACACTTTCGTGTTTGACTAATAGCAGAGCTGCATCCATGTGCCTCTGTTTTGAATGAAGCCATTAGAGGAAAGATATCTGAATGGACATAAAACCTGCACCCAAGGGTGCAGGCTAAAGGACTTTTAAAGCCCTGAGTTTGGCAGCTCTGCACATGACTGGTGCCAGGCTTCAACACAAGGATTTGGCAGGATGCATCAGGTTTAAAGTGTGCCAGAAAACAAAGTAGGTAAGTGAGATTTTTATTCTGTCATATCACTGAGAATAGACTATTTTACCATGTATAAACAAAGCCGCAGTTAATATTTCATCAACATTTGACATCCGCTTTTGGCAAAAGCAATTCATAGGTAGGGTAAGATTTATTTTATCTTTAGTGAAGCCTAACTGCATTGCTGAAACGTCCAGCAATGGTCAGTTTTTAGGTACTGTTAGACCATTCAACATCTGGTCAAAATGGAGACACGAGACTGCACTTGCTCCCTTTAAATCAGCCAGCCTTCATCCCACCAGCTGGAGCTCAGAGCCTCTCTGCAGCTCTGAACACGGATAACGAAATGTCAACAATAACGTTCTCTCCCCAAGGCTTCCCTTATCGTCCTACAGGATTCTTCATGCCCCCAAATAAGTGAACACTCGCAGCTTGGATTAGTTGCTAAATCAAAGAATGATTTCCTAAATTAAATATGAACTTCTAAAACTTATAAGCTAGATAATCATTAAATAAACATTTGTTTATTGCTACTTATAATAATTGTAATATAATGAAATGCTTTCATTAATCTGTGCTCTATGATTGAAGTTTGAAATGAATGTTATGTTATGGTTACATTGATATATGTTTCAGCATGTTGATATGACAAGGTCATCACCATTTGCACTCACACAAGGACAAAGTAAAGTTAAGTCAAACGCGTGACACATAGATAGTCCTTTACCCCGGATCAGAGCATTCTGTATCAAGGAAGGCGTGTTTCTGAGTTTGTCTTGGTAACCATTCCTCAACTTGTCAACCTCTGGTTGGCTACACAAATCATAACATGAGAACATTAAAACTGAATCACTCTGGTGATTCATCAGTTCTAGAGAAAGCTTCAGACCGGCCATCTGAAGCAAAACCCTCTTCAACCATCAAAGCTTTTGACACGTCGTCAAAACCTTTTTGCACCTGCGAAGCTGACACAGAAACAGTTCCTGCAGAACAAGCTGAGATTGTTTAGACTCCTTAAGAGTCCGCCAGACGCGTGGTTCCATCCATCTGTTGTGACCTGGAGACAACTCTAAGACCGGTTTAGTAGTGCCTCGGTTCTTCTACGGACGTCGGTGCCTGGAAGTCCGAGGACTTCGACATTCCGGATCTGTCACGAGGGTCTTCGAGTGGGTATGTAGACATGACAGATAGCGTCTGATGTGTTTTGATAACAACCACCTTCATAGCTTGATGCAAACCAAATTCTTTTACTTCCATAACTCAGCTAAAGAGGCAGATGTTTTCATCCAAGCGCATCACGGCCGTGAAGAATAAGGAAGACGTGATGAATAGTCTACGGCTGCAGGTGCGGGTCTGCAGCCGTGTCCTTCTTAGCGTGACAGCGGGACGTCCCGAAGGTCCGCTCACCTGTTCACCGCTCAGACGTCCTGATCTCCTGCCTTCCTAGATCATCCAGCTGTAACCTGTTCCTGATCATGTCTTTAGTCCCGCTGTAACACTGATGCATCAGTCTCAAACGTCATGGAGCTCAGGTGTTATCAGAACTACCTGTGTGTGTTTACCACCCAGCTTCAGCTCTTCTGTGGTTGGGTCTGACCCATGTTAGTAAATGTAAGTCCTCCATCAGATTTGTGCCTCTTCTAGTGTCATTTTAAAGGATATTTATTTATTTATTTTTAACCACTACTAGATTACCAGCAACAGAAATGCTACTAAAAACACACAATTATGTGAAGCTGGAAAAATTAGAATACTGTACAAATTTACATTTATTTCTGTAATTTAACTAGACCGAGATACCATTTAAAGGCTCGGGAACCTTTACAGGTGTTTCTATTTGCAATTTTAAATTTTAGCTGATTGGGGTCTTGTTAAATATCACACAGTGACCTTTTAATAGTATAGATTAGTGTAATGTTACTGTTAGTAGTTCCTCCTGTTAAGTGCTTATTTATTTAAATTATTCAGGTTTATAAAAAACATTTTGACATACATTTTATGTTCCAGTTAATAGTCATTTATATTTTACTATTGTAGTCATTCTTGCATTCTTTAATGAAAAAAGTAACTAAGTAGTTATTTTTGTTGGTAATTAGTTACTTTTATGATCTTGTAACTCAGTTAGTAACTGAGTTACTTTTTTGACAAAGTAATCAGTAATTATAACTAATTACTTTTTTAAAGTAACGTTCCCAACACTGGTCATGTCTAAATACCCACTCGAAGACCCTCGTGATAGATCCGGAATGTGGAAATCCTCTGACTTCCAGGCACCGAGGTCCGTAGAAGAAACTGCAGCACTACTAGACCGGTCTTAGCGTTGTCTCCAGGTCACAACAGACGGATGGAACCGTGCGTCTGGGACTCTTAAGGAGTCTCAACAATATCAGCTTGTTCTGCAGGAACTGTTTCTGTGTCAGCTTCGCAGGTGCAAAAAGGTTTTGATGACGTGTCAAAAGCTTTGATGGTTGAAGAGGGTTTTGCTTCAGATGGCCGGTCTGAAGCTTTCTCTAGAACTGATGAATCACCAGAGTGATTCAGTTTTAATGTTCTCATGTTATGATTTGTGTAGCCAACCAGAGGTTGACAAGTTGAGGAATGGTTACCAAGACAAGCTTCTGACAGCCGATGTCGGGTTTCCAGGAGAGCAGGAGAGGAAGGGACGGAAGAGCTCGACTGAATTCATAATTTTACATCTTGACATTAGCTGTACAAAGTCTGAGTTTGATAAAGTGAAGAACAACCATTTGCAGAGGTTTATAACTGGCGCGGCGCCAGGTTTTCATTTTTGGGTGGGCCACGGTAATTCTGGACGGACCTTAATAAGCAGTGACTTAAGTGAAGCAGGCAGGACGCGCTAGAAAATTTTGTTTAAAAAGACGTCATAAATGTGTTCCCCCGTCATTTTTATTTCTAAAATATGAAGTAAAAACTCACAATTTAATTTTAATTCATTTGTCATTAATATGTAGTCTACACCCGTGCGTTAAGTGGACCATCTTTCAGTAAAAGCAAAGCTTCCAGCCTACCTCTCCAAATGTGTAAAATGTGCATCAGCCGCTAGTTAGGCGCGCCGCGCGCACCATCAGCTACGTCAGCCCAGACAAGAGCAGAGCAAATAGAGAAAGAATAGAGGATAATTGTGTCTGGATGTGGATGGAGATTACATTTTACATCAGCCTGATCATCATTTAAATACGTAAACCATCACCTGGCTTCTAGTCCACGCTATCAGCATTGTTTTAATTGGTGTGTGTGTGTGTGTGTGTGTGTGTTTTCCACTTCAAACACTGGTCTAACCAACCAGACCAGCATGTCCAGTAACACATTAATGTTACAATTAAACAGTTTCACTTCATGTAGGCTAGGAACATTTCACCTGCCGTGGCCCGACCGCTTCTGCTCCACATAAACTTTGTGCGTAATCAAATGTCTCTACAGGTGCTTTATGAGCTGAAGAGGCTATTCTGCCTCAGACTGGATGCGTCATGCGTCTCCATATTAGAGACGGGAACAAGCGCTGTTCAGCCAAAGTTTCATAATTTCATAAAAAGAACATTTTTCCAAGTGACACATCCCTCAGAGAGACCGGGTTTCCAGACAGCTTCAGTGGGAGGAAATCTTACCGCATGCACCGTGGTTCTGCACTGCGCTGCGAACCCCTCTACAGATCTTCAGCCCACTGTCCACCGTGGGCGCTCCAAGCCCCGCTGAACACAGTGTCCAGTATAAAGCTCTGATGTTCTGATGGGAATAAAGTTACCTCTGCGATGTGCGTAACGATTAAAATGTCAGCTCATCCATGCGCTCAGTGTGCGTCGGGGTAATTCTTTCAAAACAACCGACATCCTTGAGTTTATCCGTCAATATGTGGCAAGGTGGAGAAACGAGGGCCCGGGCAGGATTCGATCCCCAGACTCCCGGGTGAGAGTCATACGCTCTAACCAGTCAGCCAAAGGGACATCCCCTTGGCCAGGTAGCCAGGGCGCATGATCTATCGGGACACTGTGACAGGACACTCACACTGCCACACCTGATTATGAAACTTTGGCTGAATAGTGCTTGTTCCTGTCTCCAATGTGGCGACGCATCCAGGAGCCGTCTGAGGAGAATCCCAGAATCTGACATCCTCCAGCTCAGGAAGCGCATATGATTACGCACAAGCGTGACGCGTCAGCACGGTCTCACAGTAAGACCAGGTTGGACCTGTTCAGGTTTACGCAGACAATCTTTACATTTAGAATTAGCATACAGATGTAAAATTAATGCAGTAAAATATAAAGCTTTTTATTTAAACATCCATTCATTATTTCACAAGCACAGAGAGCCGCATCAGATGGATGGATGAGCCGCATGCGTCTCCAGAGCCGCCGAACCCTGTGCTAGCCTACTTTATTGTCCCCAGCAATTTTTAAACCCCACTCAAGTGTATGGTTATTGTCCCCAGCAATTCTGAAAACAAACTGACGCCCTTGCTTAATCCAGTTCTGAGTTCTTTTAATAACAAAAAATCACCACACAAGTGGGGAAAAAGGCTTAACAGGATTTTACTTGAAACACGACTACAAATGACGACCCACAGACTTAAAACAGCGCTACAAAACGCCACACCATGCACTGAGAACAGCTGCTTAAATACAAGGTGTGTCAATCAGGATACTGCAGTCAGCTGTGCCACTCCCTGGTGCTCCACAGAGGGGTAGGAATTGCAGGAGGAGCCACAGCCAACCTGCGCAGAGAAGAGACACACATTCAGAAACAATCATGAGGTGTATGTATACCACAACATTTCCCATTAGAAATCACTCTTGAATGCACAAAAACATTAATTAAAAATCCCCCAAAACAAACCGAAAAAAAAAAAAAATCAACTTTGAACCACCCTATGATGTCAAGCTGCGTTTTCAGCATACTTGTTGCTGTATTTGCTGGTGTACCTCTCAGCATCTCATGCACTTCAGCTGCAAAGGTAAACACAGCCTTGCAGACATGCACTCATCAGATATTCCATGTGATGTGTAAACAAAATACAGCTTGCTGTAAGCCTGATAGTTCAACCCCAGGGATTTGGTGATTGTACCGTCTCCAGATTCCTGTGGAGCAGACAAAGCGATTCAGTGTGAGCTTTCACCTCTGCAGACTCGAGTGCACAGGCTGCAGGGCTGCCCACCAGCACAAGCACTCGAATGGGCTTTCATGTGGTCAGCATGGTGCTTTAGATTGTATTTATAAATACAAATGCATCGTTTTCCATTCTCTTTCAGGTCTGTGAATTAGCTGCAGTTGTTCTTGGATCTGCTCAAACAGAATATGTCAATTTATCCATGATATCCTCCAGTCCAAGGCTTGGTTTTCTAGCATAGAAAAACAGCAGGGCCCTCTGTGGATGTGTTTGACTCTGGTTTGTGCCAGGGCAGATAGCACTCAACCAGCAGGATTTACACAGTTTAGTGAAGCTGCCAACATCCACATGGATGCATGCTATTCTGACACAGATGCTACCCCCAGACCCCATCGAACAACAACATGGAGGCAAACTGTTCTTTTCATTATTAAATCAAACACTCAGGATTTTATGTACAGTGCAGCTTTCTTCACAAGCGGTGCATCTTGTGTCACAAACTTACCTCCGTCATCGATCTGTCAGCTCCCTTCTGTTAAAGAACAGGGAGTGGGGATATGTCCCAAACAAAATCATTCAGATAGGAGAGCTGAAAAAAGCAGGCAATTTACCATGCTTTTCCCTGGAAGATAATGACTGAGGGCCTCATCAGTTCTGCTACATCCATATCTCCCCTGCCAGACTGCAAGATAACTGTATTTCTTAACAAATCCCTCACGCCACGTATTTCACTCTAAATCCTCCTTTACGGTTTTCAGGTATTTTTTTATTTTTTTGTCCCTGCAGTGACCAAATTTAATTCTTGTGCTGGAGAAACAACCAGGTTCACATTAAGAACTGTTCACAGTGCAACAAAAGCTGCACTTTTGACCAGCTTTATAAAATTATTGCAGCTCAAACTGTGTATTGTGGACATGGTTTCAAACTAAATCAGCTCTACAAATCTGGAAAAGGCAGCAAGTAGAAAATGACCAAGTCCAGAGTTGATTCATTTAATTTGAGAAGGGAAGAAATTAAAATAATATATATTGTTGTTGTGTAAATATTAAATAATTGTATGTGTTTTTTTCTATGCACTTAAGTCCTGAAAGAGAATTTGAACACACACACACACACACACACACACACACACACACACACACACACACACACACAAGTCTCCAAAGATTCCTTTTTAGCATTAAAAGATAACTTGAAATGTGAGTCTGAAGGAGCACAAAGGAAAGAAAATTCTTTTGAAGGAATTCTAAAAGACAGAAAAAAATAAGCTTGAAGCGGTCGAGTAAAGAAATTGCACTTATCAAAGGCATGCAGGTGAGACACATCGGAAGAAAAGTCTGGACTCTGGATGCTTTTATCACCACTCTCACCTTCCTATTGGGCTTTTCCCAAAGGCTGCATCTCTTTGTTGCCGGTGACTCCCGAGTTCATCTCTGCAGGGCCCACTATGTCAGCCTGTGACCGTCATCACCCCTGTTTGTGCAGCTCTTAGTACCTCGGTGCTGTCAGGTCAGCCGAGCCAGAAGCTCACAGAGAATCACAAACTAATTGCTTTATCTGAGCCTTTTGTCTAAAGGGTCAGAAATTGAGTTTGCTCGTCGGTCGAGGGAGGGAATTATAAATCGAAAAGGATAGGGGAAGAAAAATTCAATTTGTGCTCAAGCCTTGTCAGAACCGCTTACTTGCGTGGCTGTTAGGTGTCCAGATTAGAAGAGGGAAAGAAAGGGAGATAACAGCATTACAACAAGAACAAACACACTCTTGTCCAAAGGGCTAGGCGAGAAGACTAATCTAATACCTGACACCGGCATGTCGGAACCACGCAGTTACTTCTGACAGAAATTGATGTTAACAGCCGTCGATTCACCTGCCACCAAGTCACTGACTATCCCTGGGCACTAAACTCCCCCACCCCTCCGGCTGAATTAGCCCATCCTGCTCAGAATGAGACACTTTTAATATTTTGTTTGCAGATAAAACCATGAAGGGTGGTCCGATGAACAAGGAAGGCTAATTCCGTTTATTTTATAATTTTTTTGTTGACACCACTTTGAGATCGTTACTGAGACCGTGAACATGAGCAATCACTGCTGTCCGTCTTTTCCACTCCAAAGACGTCCCAGTAGATTGATAGTCCATATAAATAATAAAATATTGGTGGAAACTGGATCTTTTATTGGGCTTCACTTGGGTGTGTAAGTTGAGGGCTTCCAGGAGTGCCCATCACCCTTCTGAGGGAGTTGGGCTCCCCTTAGCTCCGCCGTTTATTTGAACCCTGCACACAGTCTAATGAAGTTAGAATTCATTCTAATGCAGATTAAAATCATTTTACATGCATTTAAAGTGACAGTGTGTAGTTTCTTTGGCGATAGGGGCAGTACACCTAAATCACCGCAAGCAAGCATTATTTTTATGTTGAAATAAGACCTTACCAACGGATGGCCATTAGCGTAAAAAAATCCCAGGGAGTGAAACTTCCAGCAAAATAACGAGGACATCAGATTCCCTTTGATCACTGGCAACAAGTGAAGAGGTAAATGTGTAAGTCAACAATGTTTATTAATGGTGAAAGTTTTGTAGCCATTTGTTACAAATCAGCAAATGTGTTTTGTCCTCACAGGCTTCCGTAGAAGAAAACATGGGATCCAATATGGCATCGCCCAGAGACTTAGACCTGCTCCCATGTATTTTAGAACATATTTTTATGGGTATATGTCATGAATCTGCCAATATTTTAACAACCTGGAATCTTTTAAGCCATTTACTACAACATTTTGATGGATATTTCCAGAGATTAATGGTAAACACTACACATTGTCACTTGAAGATAATTCATTATTACTTTTTCACAATAATACTTGAATGAAATTCCAGAAGAGGCTCACAAATTGCACCTAATTGGCACCAATGTAGTCCCCTGTCCTAAACATGCATGTTGCAATAGGTGACAGAGGAAAAAGTCTTTTGAGCAGGAAGGACAGTAAAAATACAGTTGTGATGGGGTGTGTCTTTCATCTACGTAGGTTATTTCAAATTAAAGCTGCTATACTTCATTTGCATAACAAATTAGCGGAACATATTTTTTTCATGCCCATTAAAAATGTTTTAGCACAGCATGGAGAAAAATAATTTGTGAAGAATGAAAAAAAATAAAACAACCAAAAAAAACAATGAAGTGGTTCCGCCGCATTTGTCTAAAAACATCAACCAATAAAATGGTCCGGCACGGAACCAATGATTGGATAGTCGCTCCAGCCATACGGACTTCCACATTTATTCTGCCTCTGTGCTCCTGATAAACTGGGACATATTACTGCAGCACACCACTGCTGGGAGCGTTCGCAGCTTTATGGGCTCGACACACGGGAGGCGACATCGCCTCTCCTCCATTCATTTTCAATGAGACAAGAGCGACAAATCGATAATCGCGGGTCTCCCTCCTACCAAGCGAAACGCGAAAAACGTGCATGTGAAATTTTGTGCTCGTGCACGTGTCGTGCACAGGCGACCCAGCGACGCAATCCCAGAAAGTTGAAACATTTTCAACTTTTCATCGCTGTCGCTCGGACGAGGACCAATCAACAGAAGTTTCATTCACTGACCAATGAGCGGACAGGATGCTCCGTACACCTCCGAGCAAACATGAAGGAGAAGTTGATTATTATTGTTTTATATAGTAAAATCAGAAGTAAGATTTCACACAACTCTAGCAGCACCTTGTGAAACATCATATCTACCACTTTATTAACTCTGAACCGCTTAAATAACCTTAATTCCCTCCAACCTGACACAGCCAAACAAAACAACGGAAGTTTCGATTTCGCCATGGAACAGAACGCGTAGACGGCTTTGCCGCTGGCCGCTGCCGCGGATCGCCTCCCGTGTGTCAGGTAATAAAAGCGACGGCGACAAATTTCGCTGATCGCGGTCATGTGTCGCCTCCCGTGCGCCGAGCCCATCAGAATGTCACAGCAGGAAAAACAGCCGTCGGCTGGTTCCGCGTCAGGTTCAGGGCCAAGTTCCAAACTTGGAAAAAGAAAAAACCCATTTGAGGTTTTAGAAAACAAATGACGTTTAGACATAGAAAGGGGAAAAACCAGATTAAACATTGGTGTTGCATTTCAGCAATGGCAAAAACTTTGTGAGTTGGAGGGACTGAAAACCAATGCTATGGTGGCTACTTTGTTGTTGGACAGGTAATTATGTCTTCTTCTCATCAACACTTATCATCATGAAGTCCTTGTTCATTTTTTAAGTACAATCCTCGAACTTGATGTTTTTTTTTTTGCACGACTGTCTGCTCTTATGATGTTAGCCTGATTAGCACTGAATGCTAATGCTACATTAGCACATTTCGGTACATAATGTACCGCTTAGTATGATTTCTGGAAGGTTTAACTTCTGGCAAACAGATCATCACTGTAATTTAATTAATTTCCCCGCTAATGTATTTCCTTTTTATGAACATGCTTTATCATCAACTCCACTAACTCATGGAATGAGGAAACCTCCTCCCCCAGCAGTGTCAACCGTTTGGTTGGAGTCCCACTCTGATCGGTGAGTGAAAACTTACTCATAACACTAGATTATGTGGCGTTTAACGCATTTATGCCCACAGCAGTGCGGATACAGTTGAATGTGCGCAGCTGCCCTTTAGTTCCTGTTACAAACCTGTTGTTGATGTAAAACTTGGTAGCAAACTGCAGCGTCGCCTGGCTAAGTGTTGATTGATTTTTCCAATGATGCGTTCTATGATAACATGTCAGTTTATTTTCATGTAACAATTGTCAGATCGATCTGAGAACAGTTGTGTTGAAACCGCCGAATCCGCCCACAGTCCGGTGTCTAAACACATGAATTCTGTTGAGCAGTCCCGAAAGAATATAGAAATCAGGCAATTTAATGACAAAAGTAATAGGACAACTCTTGGCAGTCAGAAGGCCAACATATTACACTTTTTTCTTGGCTTTTCTTTGAGATTAAAGTCAAATTGTTAGAACAATCCCCCCCCCCCCAACCATATTATCTGTCCGTCTGCTTCGGTCTCCCCATATACACTTACTCCCATACTTTATCCTTTCATTTGGTAAAATATATCCTCCACAATGAGTTGTGAAGTTTTTTTTTATTTTCATAAATAAATATCAGAGGTATCAACAGAAAATCTGGTTGTATTATATACGCTGATTAATAATAAAGTTTTTACACATCTGGAGTGAAGACTGTCTCACAGGAAAAAAAAATTGACAAAAACAAATGGACAACATCCTGCAGTCATACTCAGGGGCGCTGTGAAAAATTAGGAAGATTCTAAGGGCCCACAGCTGTCAGGGGCCCAAAAAAGTTTCAAAGTTGAATAAAAAAATGTAGTTTAAAAATCACAAGCACTTTGCAGTATTTTTTCTCATTTAATACATTAAACAATCTTTTAGTCTTTATTAAATGGATGTTTATTCAGAGGTCCCTACTTTATTTTGACTAATTAATTTGAACCCCCCCCCCCCCCTCCAACGGCATAAAATGGCACAGTCCACCTGGCCCAGGGGCAAGTAGCAGGCGAAGCCAGCTCACGGCTCACGCAGCAGTCAGACAGCAGAGTGCGCCAAGGCTGCAGTAAAACTATGTTTGCAAAAACAAAGTCTGGGTCGAAGAAAAGAGAAAGAGGACCGGCAGAAGAGAGGGCATCAGTATGTCACACAGTTTTTCCTCAAAGAAAGGTGGGTTTAGTAAGTGAGTGGTTAAATTCAACCTGTTTGCTAGCTCTGATATCCACAGTGAGAGGAACTATGTTTCATATAATTATGGTAAATGGGTTGTCGTCCTTGTCTCTACTAGTGATGGGAATTTCAGCTCTTTTTAGAGAGTCGGTTCTTTTGGCTCAGCTCACCAAAAAGAGCCGGCTCTTTCGGCTCCCAAGTGGCTCCTCAGATTTTCTGTTGCGTAGAGTCCATTTATAACCAAAATAATGCAAAACTATATGTACAACGATTTACTAATGTAAAAATATGCAATATATCAAATGTTTATAATTTCTATGGATTTAATAACTGAAAACTTTAAGAAATCTCCACTTTCCGACTGCTGGCGCTCATTTTCTCACCGTCTTCGTCCCACTCTCCTCTCTCTCTCTCTCTCTCTCTCGCCTTTTTCCTCCTCCTCATTCCCTCTCGTCTCCCTCCACCTGCATGTGCTCTGCTGTGTGTCTGAGTCTGATCCTCCCTCTTCCCCGCCCCTACTGCTCTGTGTGTGGACAGTCTGGACATGCAGTTACACATGTTGACCAATCGCCTGTAGCTTTCACCAAAGCAAGAGGGGAGGGGAGGGGACAGCTCCCAATGACGAGTCGGCTCGCGTCGTTCACTTCAAAGAACCAGCTGTTCGCGACCGACAATTCACTAGTCTCTACCAGAATCAGCAGCTGATGATATGTCAGCAGGTGTCCCCTCACAACCCAATGAACCTCAAGAAGGTGAGCAATGTAGCATGTTAGCTAGCAGCCTCATTTAAGGGGGTCTGTGGGAATCACTTAAGGCTCTCTTCTCTATCAGTACTATTACAAAGGAATATAAAAAGGCTATTTTTGGTGATAAACACATTGTTTTTCCACATGATGATAATTAAAAATATCAATCAGTAAAAATGTATAGATTGTTTTGGATGCTGGGCAGGTTGAAGCATTGTTATTTAGTCTGTTAATGTAACATAAATTATTGTGAGATTATTACTATGAAGCACCTTTTTGAAGGCACCATACAAGAAAAAAAAAACCTCTTCATCTACTAAATACCTTGAAATGAAATGTTTCAAGTCTGACTGAATTATGGGAGGTTTTACAAGATGTAATTTGTTTGTGTAGCTTTTAGATTGCAAAGCAAAAATCAATAATTTCCAAATAATTCATCAGAGTGAAACTGAAATAAAAGCTATTAACAATTGCAATAAATAAACTTAATTGAACACAATAAAATATGAAATCTAGTATTGATGATGGAGAACTACAGCTAATATCCTGCAGGAGTCTGTGCTGCATTTTCCCTGTTGTGCATTAATTTTAAAAGCTGTTGTAACTTGGATAAAGATTTTGTCACAAATGATAGCCTATATTGTAACACATATATAAATTTCATTATGTACAGAGCCTGGACCCTCCCAATGTCAGGTTTGGTCAGGACAAAGTATATACGTATTTAGGGATGAGCCGGATACTCGTCTGAAATGAGTATCCGGTACGGATAAAGCATTTTTGACGAATACGAGCATGAAATGAGTAAAACGAGTCAATATCTGTAATCGTGCTGAAGGAAAATCTTCATTGGGTAACTGATTGTCTTCACGCTCTGTGATTGGCCAGTCACATAGAGCGCCCGCCCCTCCCTACTTACAAAACTCTCTAGCCGACCGGGAGCGCAGTCCGGCCGGCTCTTCCACGCACACACAGACAGTAACGGATCGCGCTGTGATGGCTTCACTGTTTCTCACGTTTCTTCAGTTTTCCCTAGGTTTTCTTCAGCTCGCCTCTTTTTCGGTTGAATATTTAAAGTTACTTTTTTCGTAACTGACATGGTGCATTTGACAAGACAGAGCTGACGTGCTGTTGTCACTGCCTCCGCTCCGGTCGGGTTTTTTATTTTTTTGAACTCCCTCTCTCTCCCTCTCTATCTCTCTCTCTCATACACACACACACACACACACACACACACACACACACACACACACACACACACACACACACACACACACACACACACACACACACACACACATTAATCAACATTGCTTTGTTTAACTGTGTGTGGGAAAATGCCAAGAACGTTAAGAAAAAATCAGTTTAATCAAATTAAAATAAAAAAACAATATAGAAAGTTGTGTCTGGTTCTAGCATTTCATATTTCCTAGTTCCTACTGCATGAGTTCAGATGTATTAGCCATGCACTCAAATATTAATGTTCTGATTTTATTGAAAAACTTGTTCTGTAATAGTTTCTTTACTATTGTGATCAAAAATATTTCATCTCAATTCTGAGGCTGCTCTGTAAATAGTTTTCAAATAAACAATACACATAGCAACTTCTGATCAATCCATATCAATTTTAGACTTAAAATAATACATTGATGTAAACCACGTCCACTTCCGGTTAAACCACGCCCACTTCCGGGTTATGCCACGCCCATTCCGAGTACAGATACAGATACAGATAATTTAGTTGGTTGAACAGATACAGATACAGATAGTGGTGTACTCGCTCATCCCTATACGTATTCATGCAAAGTTGCCCAACTTTAAAATTTCATGTTACCCTAACTGACTCCGTTTTGAACTGTGTGCTTATTCATTTTGTGTCTATGATGAAGCCATGGAGACTTAGGCCTAGTCCACACGTAGCCGGGGTTTTTTGAAAACGAATATCCACCCCTCCAAAAACTTGCATCCACACCACCGCGTTTTAAAAAAAAACTCTGTCCACACATACCTGGATAAATACGTTGTTAAGGACATGCCAGACCTGTAGGCGGCAGTACTTCCCCCGTTCTTAACCTCGTCCTTCGTCTGTGGTCTTCCGCAAGGAGCAGTAATTCTGCTTGCAAAAACAAACAAGCAGAAAGCGCTTGGACAATTGATGGATCGGGTAGTGACAGAGCGCAGCTCTGAAGGCTTCCATGATGCCGGCTAGTGTAAACACAGGTCGCACACGTGATGTCAGCATTTTTTGTCACGGAAAGTGACGTTGCGGACCTTAAAACTCCGGTTTTGTCCGTCCACACGCAGACACCCAAAACGGAAAAAACGCAGATCTTCACTTTGGCCGGAGTTTTTAAAAAGATCCGTTTTCGTGTGAAAAAACTCCGTTTTCGTGTGGATGACAGGCCAAAACGTAGAAAAATATCTACGTTTTGGCAGATCCCCGGCTACGTGTGGACAGGGCCTTAGTAAAGAAGTCACCTTGTGAGCAGTGAATCCATAATTTTTGTCAGTCTTACAGAAATACTTGATTTCAAGAGGAAAGACAGCTGAAAATGTAGTTATGTAAAGCTTTGACACAACATGGAAATTTAATTGGATATCCAAATTTGAATTTTATCATCAAATAAAATTTTAGAATAAATAAACACATTTTAAGGGAGTAAAAGGGAAAAGGAGATTAACACCTTTCAGCATGTGCCTTTCCTGCTTTTTCCAGCAGTGATATTGCTAATTTTGTTGAAGGAAATCCACTGTTTAATGAGAGACAGTTGGTGAAAATGATATGTAAATAAGTAAGAATCATCTACATTAATATATGGACAATGGGTTTCCATAACATGTTTTTCTGCTAAAATGGGAGGTGGCCACCACCGCCATTTTGACCGTGTCACAGGTTCCGTCAAGCCCAGACAATTCCACAAAAGGGAAGAGAGGAGGAGCTGAGGGTGGGGCTGTAAGGCTGGGATCAACTGACGACACCCGGTCGAACTAGCTACAAGCTAACCTGAAGCTAACCCAAAGCTAATGCCGAGGTGGGAGCTAAGCTAACGGAGGTAGCAACCTAGCTACAACCGGAGTTAACTGCGCACAACACCAGAGCTTCTGAGTCAGAGATACGCCGGGCTGACCGCTGGGTAAAACCGGGTGGAACACAGAGGTCTCCGAGACCTCCACAAGCCGGCAGCTGCACAGCACACAGAAGCCGCGATCAGACAGATGCGTCGAGCTGCTGGGAGAACCAGCCGTCAGCCCGCCGCAGCAAACAGAAGCCGCAATCAGACAGAGATGCGCCGAGCTGCGGGGAGAAGTGGCGTATTTTGGCGGTTCTGGCTTGCCATAAGAACCAGCCGTCAGCCCGCCGCAGCACACAGAAGCCGCGATCAGACAGATGCGCTGAGCTGCTGGGAGAACCAGCCGTCAGCCCGCCATGATCAGACAGATGCGTCGAGCTGCTGGGAGAACCAGCCTTCAGCCCGCGCAGCTAACAGGAGCCGCGATCAGACAGAGATGCACCGGGCTGCGGGGAGAAACAGCCGGCATTCCGGGTGGAAAACATCGGTTTCCCGAGAGCTCCACAAGTCTATAGTCAGAACCCAGCTCCACCAACATGTTATATTTCAACCCATTTTCTAAAGTGCAGCATTATGTTAAATGCACTGGGTTTTACCCTATTACATTTAAATTTCATGGTTAAACAGTAGGGATGAGCAAGTACACCACTATCTGTATCTGAACTCGGAATGGGCGTGGCATAACCCGGAAGTGGGCGTGGTTTAACCGGAAGTTGATGTTGTTTACATCAATACATTATTTTAAGTCTGAAATTGATATGGAATGATCAGCTTTGGTGTGAGCATGCGCTGACGGCCGATCACCGGATACACGGCAGCGTTTGAAGCTGATGGCAGCTCGTTAACAAACATCCACAAACAATTAAGACACAGTTTCGCCTAATTTATTTACTGACAACGCAAAAAATAATCTGGTAAGTATAACTCACTCAATCTGGAGGTAAGTGAAGAAAATTCAGAAAGTTTACTAAATTATATTGACGAAGTTTTTGAGTTATTCGTCATGGGTCCGAAGAAATCAGCAGCTGAGGCTGAAACACCTGGGACCAAGAGGAGCCGTCCTCAGGACTCGCCTGAGGCCTCATCTCCCCGTAAGGACATATTAGAATGATTAGATTCTATAGATAAACAGCTTCTGGGATTTGAGGGGCGACTTCATCTGCTCGAGGTTCTTCACCAGGAGTTTCAGAACCTCCGTCAGTCTCTGGAGTTCAGCCAGGAGCAGGTTGGGCGGCTCGCTGCTGAGAACGCGTCTCTGCGGGAGTCCGTTTCTTCCCTGGAAGAGGGAATGACGCGGATCACCCAGGACAACAAGACTCTGAAGGAGACGGTTTTGGACCTTCAGGCCCACAGCATGAGGGATAATCTGGTGTTCGCAGGCCTGCCGGAGCAGACGGGAGGGGCGGAGAACTGCGAACATACAATCAAGAACTTTCTCCAGACAGAAATGAAGATTCCAGAAGAAACGATAAAAAACATCACATTTCACCGGGTACATCGCCTTGGAGCTAGACGAGTGGACAGCAGAAGACCTCGTCCCATCGTGGCTAAATTTGAACATTTTAAGCAGAAGGATCTTGTTAAAAGTCACAGAAGAGAGCTCAAAGGGAAAGATTTCAGCGTGAATGATCAGTTCCCGAAAGAGATTTTGGATCGACGCCGGGTCCTTTTTCCGCTGCGTAAAAAGTTTATCCAGGATGGGAAGAGAGCTGTCATCTCGGTGGAAAAGCTTTATGTGGACAATAAACTTTATAAGGAGCGAGGAGTGACTGACTGGCTGTATTAGCCCAACATCAGGTCAGACATTTATCATTCTTATCAGGACGCACTGGGTTTGATCACGTCAGGATTAAACAGCTGCTAAATCCATTTTCTAGATGATAAGATCACCTGTCCATCACCACCTTACACCCCATCACCCCTTCTTTTTAGTTCTTACTTCTTTTTTAACCTGTATCTGTACTTTCCCTTCCTCTTTACTTGGTTCTGTTCCTTTACACCTGTATGGCACAACCACACAACTTTCCAACACTGCGTCAGAATCGACACACACACACGCACACACACGCACACACACACACGCACACACACAGATATATTAAATTCATAGCACAATATCATAATTTATGCGTCAAATAATACAACCACAAACACTGTTGGATCTTTATTATTATTATTTACTTTTTTTGTTATTTAACATACTATTTATACATTTATATACTTATTCCATCCTATTCACATGAAGGCGTCATATTTTAGCTACTCACACACACATCTATGGGTGCACTAAGGTTTGTCTCATGGAACGTACATGGGACTGGCTCTAAAGAGAAGAGATTAAAAATTTTTGATCAGTTAAAGAGAGTGCAAGCAGACGTAATATTGTTACAAGAGACTCATAGATCTGCCACATCCGCAGATGAACTTAAGACACCTGAGTTTCCCAGCATGTTCTCTGCCTGCTATAACTCTAGGCAAAGAGGTGTAGCTATTTTAATACACAAAAACATCAATTTCACAGTATTGGACACAGTTTCTGATCCAGAGGGTAGATTTATAATGTTAAAATTATCTGTACAGAACCAACGCTTATGTATCGTCAGCATATACTGTCCAAATATTGATGACCGTCCATTCTTTCATAATTTTTTCTCTGTACTCTTCGAACACTTGGACTGTCCACTTATACTTGGAGGTGATTTTAATTTTTGGATGAATTCCTTAACAGACAGGCTCAGTACAGCTGGGACTCAGCGCAGTTGGCAATCCACTAACATACAGGTGCTGGCCAGTAAATTAGAATATCATCAAAAGGTTGAAAATATTTCAGTAATTCCATTCAAAACGTGAAACTTGTACATTATATTCATGCAATGCACACAGACCAATGTATTTCCAATGTTCATTACATTTAAATTTGATATTCATAAGTGACAACTAATGAAAACTCCAAATTTGGTATCTCAAAAAATTAGAATATTCTGAAAAGGCTGAATATAGAAGACACCTGCTGCCACTCTAATCAGCTGATTTACTCAAAACACCTGCAAAGGCCTTTAAAAGGTCCCTCAGTCTTGTTTTGAAGGCACCACAATCATGGGGAAGACTTCTGACTTAACAGCTGTCCAAAAGACAATCATTGACACCTTGCACAAGGAGGGCAAGACACAAAAGGTGATTGCTAAAGAAGCTGGCTGTTCGCAGAGCTCTGTGTCCAAGCACATTAACAGACAGGCGAAGGGACGGAAAAAATGTGGTAGAAAAAAGTGTACAAGCTCTAGGGATAACCGCACCCTGCAGAGAATTGTGACGACAAACCCATTCAAAAATGTGGGGGAGATCCACAAAGAGTGGACTGCAGCTGGAGTCAGCGCTTCAAGAACCACCACGAGGAGACTCATGAAAGACATGGGATTCAGGTGTCGCATTCCGTGTGTCAAGCCACTCTTGAACAAGAAACAGCGCAAGAAGCGTCTCGCCTGGGCCAAGGACAAAAAGGACTGGACTGATGCTGAGTGGTCCAAAGTTATGTTTTCTGATGAAAGCAAGTTCTGCATTTCCTTTGGAAATCAAGGACCCAGAGTCTGGAGGAAGAGCGGAGAAGCACAGAATCCACGTTGCATGAGGTCCAGTGTAAAGTTTCCACCGTCAGTGATGATGTGGGGTGCCATGTCATCTGCCGGTGTTGGCCCACTCTGTTTCCTGAGGTCCAGGGTCAATGCAGCCGTCTACCAGGAAGTTTTAGAGCACTTCATGCTTCCTGCTGCTGACCAACTTTATGGGGATGCAGACTTCACCTTTCAACAGGACTTGGCACCTGCACACAGTGCCAAAACCACCAGCACCTGGTTCAAGGACCATGGTATCCCTGTCCTTGATTGGCCAGCAAACTCGCCTGACCTTAACCCCATAGAAAATCTATGGGGTATTGTGAAGCGGAGGATGCAATACGCTAGACCCAACAATGCAGAGGAGCTGAAGACGACTATCAGAGCAACCTGGGCTCTCATAACACCTGAGCAGTGCCACAGACTGATCGAGTCCATGCCACGCCGCATTACTGCAGTTATTGAGGCAAAAGGAGCCCCGACTAAGTATTGAGTGCTATACATGCACATTCTTTTCATGTTCATTCTTTTCAGTTGGCCAACATTAGAGAAACAAACATTTTTTCATTGGCCTTTAGAATATTCTAATTTTCTGAGATACCAGATTTGATGTTTTCATTGGTTGTCACCTATAAATATCAAATTTAAATGTAATGAACATTGGAAATACATTGGTCTGTGTGCATTGCATGAATATAATGTACAAGTTTCACGTTTTGAATGGAATTACTGAAATATTTTCAACCTTTTGATGATATTCTAATTTACTGGCCAGCACCTGTAGTTAAACAGTACATGAGTGATTATGGGCTTTGTGATGCATGGCGATCTCTTCATCCTAACCATAGAGAGTATACTTTTTTTTCGCACGTCCATCACTCTCACTCACGTTTGGATTATTTTCTAGTCAGCAGCTCATTGTTGGCTGACATTTCAGACACTGAGATACACCCCATAGTTGTCAGCGACCATGCTCCGGTTTCTTTAACTCTGGTAAATAAGAAGACAATCCCACCAAGCAAAAACTGGAGGTTTAATACATCACTGCTTAAAGTGCATGTCAAGTGTGCCTCAGAGTCTTACCCCACCCACGTATCAATTTTGAAAACTGCAACATTAGTAGGCGTTGCCTGGAGGACCGAGAGGGCGGAGCCGCGGCAGTGACGAAGAGACGGCTAACTAGACGAAGCTAGCTCCCTTCACTCTGAGCAGTCATTAGAAGTGGAGGACGTTTCTCCCCCTCCTTACCCAGACACTCGAGAAGAAAGGGACCAAGTCTATTTGGAGGAGACAAGCGGACATGAGCCTTATTGTTTTGAGCTTGTGAGTTGCCTGAAATTACTGGAACCGACCCAACAGACCCATCTCTGAACGTAAGTAGCCGTTAGCCATAGCATTGGATTAGCTGCAGGGTTTGTCTCCATGGCCCTAAAAAGCTAGTATTCAGCATGTTTTAGAGATTTATCTGCATCAACACACCTGGTTTTAATCAGCAACAAACAGCTGAGCTGCTTAACAGCTTATCTAACCTGTTAAAGCAGGAAAATCCACTGAAACGTGCTGGATAGCAGCTCTCCAGGAGATCTGGGCTCAAGCTACAGTCTGCTGCATAAAGTTATGAAAATATCCCATGAGAAAATTATTCTGTAATGTGTTCAGCCCATTAAAACTGCCCTGATTTCATTATTTATTTACTGATACTAGCTGCTCTTGGTTGCAGGTGATCCTCTGGTGTCTGCAGCTGGTCTCCTGCTGATGTCGTCGGGATCAGGAACTTCCAGAAGAATGTGCCTTTCAATGACTCTTTCCCCCTTATTTGTTATATTAATTAAATAAATCTCAATTTATATATTTCCTGTTTTTGTTCATGTCCATAAATACTTAAACATGCTTGAAATTAAAACGAGCTTTTAACAGTGAGGTGCTAGTTTAGTTCATCACAATAGAGCTAGTTAAACATGCGACAATGTGATAATTCAATTAATGTAATTTATAAATATCCATTAAAATATCAAAACTGGAATCAAAATGAGATATTTGGCAGCACAAAAAACTTGTCAAACACAATATTTATTATAATAATTGTAGGCAGACAGGAGACAGAGCTGATGGAGGTTCTCAGTCATCGAAGGATGGCTGAAGGCTTTCCAGGAACAGGAGATGTGGTGTTGTCTCTTCTCTCTCTATTCTGCCAGATGAGCTGATGGGTTACAGGTGTGTGAGGACATCCTCATGCTGTCACAACCAGATGACAGGAGTTATCAGGTGATCAGCCAGGCTAATGATGAGATGCAGAAAGAAAACAAATCATGCAGAAAGAAAACAAATCCAGGACAGTGTACAGTAATAAAAATAATATGTGGTGTTGCTCACCTTATGTGCTCTTATAGAGTTATTAACGTGTGCCTGCCTCATGGTGTAGAGTCTATATTTTGCTGAGTGTCCTGCAATAATGCAGGTTATTAGTTAATTTACTTTTGATAGCAAAAACAAAATATTTAATGTAAAAGTTATTTACCAGGTGAATCAGCTCACACGTCACCACCAAGTGTCACAGGGCCAGAATCAGTAGCCTCCTTCATGATGTAATCACATACTTATTTAATTGTTAATATCTTAAAAATTCAGAAATGTTTTAATTTTTTTTTACCTTGAACAGTTCACTGAGCTTGCACTGTCACTCAGGTGGAAGCTGGAATCAACAGCAGACACCTCACACCGTGGTCTTTTCAGGAGGTGTGGATGCTCTGGGACCTTCTGGAAGATGAATTTCTGTCATGGTCCCTGTGTCACAAGACACTGAGGCTGTGAGCTCTATAAAAACAAAGAAGCAGCACATTTATAAATGTTTAAAAGAGCATAAAATCACTTGTAACAATCTGTAAAACAAATTAAAACTAGAAGGTAATAAAATGTTTACATAGAAGATTATTAAAAATAATTCACCTTTGCTACGGGTAACACCACGTCAGCCTGGACAAGTGCATTCTTGCAGATTACTAAATCAGTCTGACAGCCAGTGTCTTGGGTAGATTTAGCCTGAAAAAAATAGAAGCACATTGATGTTTATAAAGTCAGATAAAATACAAAAGAAACTGTCCCATATAGGCGCTTTATAACATTCCTAGTGTGTGATGTTATTATAAAGTAAAAGTCAGTCACATATGATGTGGAGACCCTGAAATGCGACCTCCTGAACAGAATTCCTCACGGAACCGGGTCACGCTGTGCTAGATTTCACGCTGTAATGCTGTCTGTCAACTAGTGCTGCGTCAGTTTAGAGTCACTGTTGCTGAATTACCGACTGACACAAAAACAACCCGAATTTTCTCTGAGCCTGACAGTCATGTGGACCGTTTTGTCGGCCAGGGCTTCGAGATATGTTCCGATTCGCCGCTGATTCTAACCTTACATCCCGTTCCACATTTTGTGAACTTGACAAAATAGCCCGAAGGCAGTGCAGACTGATATTAGCTAAATGGAGTGAACCACGTCTCTCAAACTTTGCATTTAGGTAGGGAATTGTCTTTAGAAGATGTTAAAACTTTTATTTAGCTTACTCACCTCAGACTGTAGCCCGTCATGGTGGGGGAGCAGAGTCGGTGGGCTGCATCTAAATCGCGGAAGAGCCACGGTGGGCACAGCCTCCCTCTTGGAACGGAGACGTGCAGAATCGCGGGTAAAATGCTGGTTGCAAACTACAGCACCAGGCGGGAGCTGAATCTTTTCCAGACACGCAACCACTGGCGCCTAATTTCTAAGTCCAGCGGAAAGGAGTGCAACCCGACAGAGCTCCGCAACCATACTACACTACACCATCTCACCATGCTAACACGATATGGAGCACTAAACCCGAACTACTTTCCTAATTACACTAACAGCCAAACAGTAACTAAACTACAATATCCAACAGCCAAGCTAACACTAAATAAGTATGTATAACACTAAAAGCTATGCTAAAGACTAGGATATGCTAATGCTATATGCTAATGCTGAACTACGGCTAGCCTCCTACACTCTCATGCAAATCCAACTCCCAACTCGCCACAAGGCGTGGCCGAGACTCCCGATGCTTTTATAACGTTGACACAGAGCTGCTACGTAGTACTCTACTGGATTTCGTAGTATCTTACTCTTTAGCCATTGGCTAAAATTTATTCAAAATGAGTCAAATTCTATGTTTTAAGCTGAAGGTGGAGCTATACTGTGGTATTTAGGCAGAATTTTTAATTTTTTAAGAAAATGCACCAAAATGCTAAAATAATGAATACACACATTTAAAACACTATTAGACACTCATTTATACAGTTCATCAGCAAAAAAAAGTTAATTTAGACGTTACTTGCTCTTTAAAGACGAAGGTTTTATAGATTTTTTTAAAAAGGAGTGGGCTTTATATTTAGAACATAATGACCTGCCTGGAACATCAGCATCTATTCTTTGGGAGGCAGGAAAGGCAGTGATGAGAGGTAAAATAATCTCTTTCTCATCACATAGGAAAAAAACAGAAAACAAACGTATTCAGGAGTTAGAGGAAATCATCAAGTCTTTAGAGGCATCCACAGAAGAAGAGTCAATGAGCAAATTACGTAAAGCTAAATTAGAACTTCATGGAATTATTGACAAAAAGACACAATTTTTAGCACAAAGACTACGAATAGAAAACTTCGAACATAGTAATAAATCAGGTAAATTCTTAGCTAGCCAATTAAAAATAAATAAAGAGAAAACTACCATATCTGCTGTTAAAGACTCAACCGGGAATATAGTATATGATCCTGAAAGAATAAACAACACCTTCAGAGACTTTTACCAAACTTTGTACTCACCACAGATAAACCCATCAGATAATGAGATCAATGAGTTCCTTGACAGGATAACACTTCCTAAATTATCAGACAGCCAAGTTACAGTCCTGGACTCGCCACTAACATCAGCGGAGCTCCAGGAAGCCCTTAAATCCATGACTAATAGGAAAGCTCCAGGTCCAGACGGGTTCCCAGTAGAATTCTACAAAGAATTCTGGATCATTCTGGCTCCAACATTTTTCAGAATGGTGAGGGAAATCGAAGAGAGCGGCAGATTACAGCCAAACATGAATTCAGCTAATATTAGTCTCTTGTTAAAACCAGGCAAAGACCCAGCATTTCCAACCAGCTATCGTCCAATTTCTCTTATTAATGTTGATCTCAAAATAATTTGTAAAGCCCTGGCAAAAAGATTAGAAAAGGAAACCCCCTTCATAATACACCCTGACCAAACTAGTTTCATTAAGGGGAGACAGTCATCCACAAACTCACGTAGATTACTTAATTTGATAGATTTCTCTTACAGTAGAAACATAGAAAACTAGTATATTATCTCTAGATGCAGAAAAAGCTTTTGATAGAGTTAACTGGAAGTTCTTATTTGCAACTTTACATAAATTTGGCTTTGGGAACTTCTTTATAAACTGGCTACAAACATTATACAGTTCACCAATAGCACGTGTCAGGACGAACAACCAAATATCAGCTAGCTTCTGTCTTCAGTGGGGGACCAGGCAGGGATGCCCACTCTCCCCCTCACTTTTTGCTATCTTTATCGAACCACTAGCAGCAGCAATTAGGCAAACAACAGATATTAAAGGGATAAAGTGTAAGAAAATAGAACATAAGATCAGTCTTTATGCAGATGATGTTTTACTCTTTCTCCAGAATTCTCAATCCTCTCTCTCCCAAGCAATAGAACTGATAAACTCTTTTTCAAGAGTTTCAGATTAATCTATAAACTGGTTAAAATCCACAGTTCTACCAATTAATTTCTCATTTGTCAATTTACTTAATACACAACTGGAGTCAGGGAATATCACATACCTGGGAATTAATATCTCTCCCAAGTTAGCAGATCTAACCAAACTAAACTACATCCCACTTTTAAGGAAAGTGGAAGATGATCTTGCAAGATGGAAATCCTTACCAATATCACTCATGGGGAGAGTGGCTACAATTAAAATGATGGTCTTACCCAGAATAAATTACTTATTCTCGATGATCCCAAACAAACCACCAGCTGACTGGTTTAAATCTCTGGACTCCTCAATTACTAAATTCCTTTGGCAGGATAAACCTCCACGAATTAGCTTAAAAACGCTTCAGAAGACCAAAGACAGAGGAGGACTGGATTTACCCAACTTTTATTATTATTTCTTAGCCAACAGGCTGCAATATATACCAAGATGGTTGCAAGATAACCCATTAGACGTGTACTGGTTAGATATAGAACAGACACTTTGCAATACGATAGAGCTTTCAGACTTACCATTTATTAGCTCAAGCATAAGAAAACATGAAAGCTTCAAAAGTATTAGTATCAGCACCTCTCTGACAGCATGGTGGGAGTATCTTAAAATGACAGAGTCTTCACTAGTACCATGCAGACGCACACCTATCTGGAACAATCCTGACATTTTGCAAAACAACAAAATGATTAACCTTCCGGACTGGAAAAATAAAGGAATCCTATACCTGGAACACATATATGAAGGATTGGACTTCATCCCATTTAATCAAATAGTCTCCCAATTTGGAATGGATAAGAATAGCTTTTTAGAATATCACCAAATTAAATCTGTAGTCAAACAAAAATTTAAGCTCAATAAAATAGAATTACAAACACCACCAAGGGTATTAGACTTTTATAATCTCAAACCCCCCAAACTACTGTCTAAAGTATATAAGACACTGTCCAAAATAGATGATAGAATAGTAATCCCTATTGAAAAATGGGAGGTGGATTTATCAGTCAGCTTTGACCAGAACTTCTGGTCCCAAACTTGTTTAAAAACTTTTAAAATGATCAGACACCGCAATTTACAATTAATTCAGTACAAAATTCTACACAGAGTACACTATACAGGTCATCGGATGTTCAAGATGGGGTTTGTGTCGTCTGACACCTGTACACACTGCACAAACAACATTCCTGACAATTACATTCATGCACTGTGGTCCTGCCCACCTGTCCAGGAATTTTGGGGTAGAGTATGTGAAGACCTGTCAAAATGTCTGAAATGTCATATCCCAACTTCCCCCTCTCTTTGTGTACTGGGGAAGCTGGACGATGTCCCGATTGCAACATCTTTGGTTCACGTGGTTCTGACTGCCATATGCATCGCTAAGAAAACTATCCTCTTGAATTGGAAAAATAGAGAAACTCTCTGCATTAACCAGTATAGAAATCTTTTGTTAGATCATATTGCACTTGATATAGCCTCTGCTTGCACTTCAGATAAATCTCTCTGGGCTCCTTTGATCGGTTCCATCACATAGCGAGGGTGGGGGGCCGTTGATGTTGTCCTGCGGGATGGTGTGGGTGGGGGGGTGTGGGGTCTGAGTTTGGAGTATCCGGATGTTCCCTGGAGGTGGGTTCACTGGGGGGTGTCTGGGACTGGGGGGCCGTTGCCCCCCTCTGGAGGTGCTTGGGTTGCCTCGGGGGGTGGACTGCTGGCGGTTGTGAGTGGGGCCTCTTGGGGATCTTGGCGGCGGCCATGGGTCACTGCCTGGTGGCTGCAATGCCCCTGGGCAGGTCTGGGTGGGGGCCTGGGGGCTCGGGGTTTGGGGGTGGCCGGCCCCGTGTGGAGATCTGGGCAGGGCCTTGGGGGTCGGGTCCTGACATGTATGCTGCTGGGAAGAAGGCAGGGACACCCAGCAGTGCCTGGCCCGGGTTCGGGGGCCTCGGGTAGACCTTGGCTCCTCTGCCGTTCCATCACAGGGGAGGGGGAGGTCCAGGAGGGGGAGGACCCAACCTTACCTGGATGTCCCATGTCTTATATATTCTGGAAGTTGTGAAAATGCAGGGGTGGGCATAGATATTCTGCTGGGGTGGGGCTGGGTTGGTGCCCTCGGACTCCGTGAGGCTCTGTAATGCTGCTGCTTTGGGCCCTGGCAGGATGGGCTGGGGTCTCCATGCCCTGGGTGGCAGTTTGACAACAGAGGTGCCTATTGGGGCCAGTAGGGGAGCTGGCTCCCTGGAGGGCTAAGCCCAACCAGCCATTCCTCCCCATCCCCGCATATTTCTCTCCTCCTGCTCCCTCACATCATCACACAAACATACACATAGGACCTTAGGGGGTAGGCAAGTCAGGGAGTGCGGGTATGGACCCCATTTCCGCATTCCTGTGGAAACCTGCCCCCCAATTTTATTTGCACCTTATACACTTCCACTGACGACATTCCACACAAACACACACTTAGGGCCTTGGGAGTGAGCACATTCAACGGCATTTGGCAGGGGGATATTTCAGCCTCCTCCCAAGTGCCGGTGCCCACTTCCAATTTTAAACCGCACTTAGACACTGATGGCTGAGGGTGTAAGTGGGGTGGTGCGGTGGCATCAGCTGGCATATGCTGAATGATGCCCGCACTGCCCACTCACCACAGCCATGGAATACACCTCATGATCACACAACACTATATTAGAGCAGGCGGAGGGAGACTAGGGGTCTTAGCCACCTCTGTTGTTGCTAGGCTTCCTGGGGCTGGAGGCTAGGAGGGAGATCTGGCTGTCTGGTTGGGGTCTGAGGTGGTGGGTTGCTTTGCTCAGCATTGGGCGGGGGAGCCTGCTCATCAGCACCCCAGCAGAAAGGGTCAAACTCTGGTTACCGGTGATGGTTGTACCCAATGTGCAGCAGTACCGGGACCAGAGTGAATAGGGTGTGTATGGGGAGCATGAGTGGGTGTCCGGCGTGCATTTTTGTAAGTCTTGGGTTGTATGTGCATGTGTGAGCATGAGGGAGGGAGCGTGTGACTGTGTTTGTGTATGACTGTATATGTCAGGTGGGGCCTTTGGGTCCTCCCCTCTCCTGGAACTTCTCTTGATGATATAGATCTCTGTCCCCTCTCCCCCTGCCACACCTGGTGAGGGGGCTTGTGCCTTGGTCTGCCTGAGTGTTCGTGGCAACCGGTTCTGGGGGTTTAAAGATTTTGGCATCTGCCTGTTAGATACCGGTGGCTGCCTGGTGGGGTCTGGGTCCCTGGGCTCTGCTGGGTCCCCGGCGGGGGTGGTCGCCCCTGGGTCCCGGGTCGCTGGGTCCCGGGCTCGGCCGGCTAGGGGGTGGGAGGCTGCGGGCGGGCTTGTGGGCTTGCCGCTGATATCTCTGGGGACTCTGCCGGCTGCTGGTTGTGGCCCCCCGGGGCGATCCTCTGTGCCTCTCGGGGGGGGCGGGGGCCTTCCTGGTTGCAGCCTCCTTGGGGTTCCTGCGTTCTGGGGCAGCGCCTGGATCTCTGGGACTTGGAGCTCCCCCCGTCTCCTGCGCATCTTTGGGGGGCAGATCTGTGGTCCCTCACACTCTCTGTTGGGCGGACCTGTAGAAAAACCTTAAATAAACAAGCACGTGTACACACACAGGTGCTCACATGGTGCTCTCAAAAGTATGGGCTTGGGCACGTTAAACACAGGTCTTAAGACTATGGTGGGCACTTAATGCATTGTGATTTATTATCGTGATTCTTCAGTTAAGCAATGTTGATTATATATATATATATATTTCTTTTCATCAAGTTGACACAGTGATAGGTAGATCTTGTTGTATTGTTGTTGTGTCCCTTTTTTGTGTCCCTTTGTTTTTTCTTTGTCTTTTTTCTGCAGGTCTAGAAGCAGACTCTTGTTCATTATTGTTTATTTTTGTGGAAAATGGGTTTACTGTTTGACCCCGCTTGACCCAGCTGGGCAAATGTGACCTTTGACACAAATCAGAGAACCTTCATGCAGTTACAGTGGTTTACATCAATACATTATTTTAAAACTGAAATTGATATGGATTGATCAGAAGTTGCTATGTGTATTGTTTATTTGAAAACTATTTACAGAGCAACCTTAAATAGTTTTGATCACAATAGTAAAAGAACTATTACAGAACAAGTTTTTCAGTAAAATCAGAACATTATTATTTAAGTGCATGAATTAATGCATCTGAACGCAGTAGGAACTAGGAAATATGAAATACTAGAACCATTTTATTTTAATTTGATTAAACTGATTTTTTTCCTAACATTGTTGGCATTCTTCCCACACACAGTTAAACAAAAATGTTGATTGAGGTGTGTGTGTGTGTGTGTGTGTGAAAGAGAGAGGGAGACAGAGTTAAAATAATAATAAAAAAAAAAAACGACCGGAGTGCAGGCAGTGACGACGCATTCACGAGCCGTTTTCAGCTCTGTCTTGTCAAATGCACCACGTACGTTACGAAAAAAGTAACTTTAAATATTCAAGCGAAAAAGAGACGAGCTGAAGAAAACCTAGGGATCACTGAAGAAACGTGAGCAACAGTGAAGCAAGCACAGAGAGGTCTGTTACTGTCTGTGTGTGTGTGTGTGTGTGGGCCGGAGCAGAGTTTTGTGTGTAGGGAGGGGCGGGCGGTCCATGTGACTGGCCAATCACAGAGCGTGAAGAAAATCAGTTACCCAATGAGGATTTTTCTTCAGCACTATTACAGATATTGACGAGTTTTACTCGTTTCATGCTCATATTCGTCAAAAATGCTTTATTCGCGGAATCGCGGCTCATCCCTAGCTGTAACCACCCTGCCTTGGCTCCTCCTCCTTGCTGCCTGCCGGCTGTGATCACAAGCAACAACAGAGTAGTTCCCGCTGCTTCTTCGGGAAACGGCGGGAAAAAAAATCAATAAAACTTGGGATCTTGTAGGCGTGGCGCTGGGATTTCAGCCGTGGCGGGCCGCCACTGCTACGTCCGGGAAACACTGCCCTGTTTATATTGACATATTTTATTTAAAAATAAATACACAATGAAGTACATAGGGTACTATTTGGCATAAAAACTTGAGGTCATAAGGGTTAAGAGCCTGTTATTTGAAAATCGATATTAATTGTCTAAAGTATAAGACTCCAAATAATGAACTTGTTCAATTCACGGCGTGGAAAACTTTGGTATCCCTGGAGTTGAGGAGATGGACCTTCAGAGCTGTACTTTATCTGCAGTCACCAACATTGAAGAAAGGTATCACATATATTGACTGACATCATGTAAGTTTTTTGTTCTTAATGTCAATGTTATATATTTAAAATTGTGTGCATTTGTGCTTATTTTTTCTTTGAAGAGTTGATAAAATGCAGGAGGAGGTCAGCTGAATTCAATCACCTTAAAAACTCCATGTAAGTCATATCGATAGCAGTTCATCTTATTAGCTTTAGGAAATTCCACATTCATTATCTGTTTTTTGTCTTTGCTTTTTACAGTTGTAAGAATTGACTAGGATGATGAAACGTGGCACCCTGAGCTTGAGAGTGACCCTGAGTCATCTTCAGAAGAAGATAAAACCAAGGAAGTGGACACTGAATACAGTGACAGTGAGGATGAAGATTTTGTACCACCAATTTGTGTGCGGTATGTAATGTATATCACCCTAAAATTTAATTAAAGATAGTAAATATTATTAATTTTGTGGGCACTCTCTGTTAGGAATGGAGCTAATCTCAAAACCAAAATTGAGATGCATCAAATTCCAACAATCAGCCTTGAGGACACAGTGCATGACGTTTTGGAGAATCAAGAGGAGTCGCCACACAGAGAAATTTCTCCTGTCCCTGAACCACTAAAAGTTGAGGTTGAAGAAGATCTGACTAGACATTCAGCCTCAATAACTTACCAAAGTAGTCTAAAACAACTGGTTGACTATCTTATTCTACCCGTGAGTCACTGCCTTGCCAAGAACCATCAAACAAAAGAATAGTGCATGGCATCAAAACCATTTGACATCCAGATCAACTCCAGAGGCACAGCTTTTGTTATCGAATGGGTGATCATTTCCTTATTCTACAACTCCATGAGAAACATTATGCAATTTTTTGAATAGGGTACCTCTGTCTTTTATTTTTCTCTCACATTTTCAGTTATGTCCTAACGGCCACACAGTTTGGAAGTGGACTTCTCAGCCAACGTTACAATACGGATTGCTGGCAGGGGATTTTATGTTGGCTTGCAACATCCTACTGTCTGGAAACAACTTTGCCAAGATAGCCCTACTTTTTGTCATGTTCTGTGTCCCTTTGTTCCCCAGCCCCTCCAGTTCCCACTCCAGGTTTTCCTTTTGTGTCCCATTATTATCCTCAGCCCTCTGTAGACTTCCCTCAGTCTTTTAGTTTAGTTATTCGTGTTTTAGTTTTAGGTTTATCTGCCCTCCTCTGGTTCTGTTCCCCATTTAGATAATTGTATTCACCTGCTTTCCCTCCAGGTCTCACTCCACACACCTGCTGCCTGTTTCCCTAATTGCTCCTCTCTGTTTGTAAAAACCTTGTCTTGTCACTCTGTCTTGTCGGTCCATTGTTGTTGTCAGCGTGTTTTGTTCCCCCGTGTAAAACCTGAGACTCCTGCCCGTTTTGTGACTCCTGAACTTGTTCCTGTATTCTAGATACCTGGCTTGACTTCCTGTCCGTCGTTTTTTTGGATAAGACTTCCAAATAAAGGATTCTACCTTTTTTCAATTACTCCTGCCTCATGTTGTTTGGTGCTCTGCATATTGGGTCCTACTCCTCCTAATCAGAACGTGACACTTTTGAAGTTCATGAATACGGGAATGGTTGGTCCTAACAATTTCTTTAAGATTCAAGATGCGTATTGTGTGGTTGCATTAAAGACTGGTAAGAGAAGAAGGGGGATGTCATTCGACAACTTCATACCAAAGGACCTGTCGTAATCCTTGGTAAGTTTTTAATAGTCATGCTATATTTTAAAATTAGAACAGATTTGAAATAAAATGTAGTTTTTGAAGTGTGACACCTTGATTTACTCTTATCTGTTGGACTGGTAACAATTTTGAATTATTAAACCGTAATGATAGAAAAAAATACATTACTTTCCAAAACCCAAAGCAAAAATGTAGACGTTTTTATTTGAATTTGACGCAGGGATGTAAAAATTAAAAACTTCTTTGTCAAAAATTATTTTAATGAGAATTACACGTAAGAGTAATCCACTAAATATTGAATGTACTTGTTCTGTTTCTTTTCTGTTTCTTTTAAGGAGATGCAAAAATGGACAGTCCAGGCTTCTGTGCACAGTAATGCACCTATACTGCCATGGAAAACGAAATGAAGAAGATTGTCAGCCTGGTAAATACAGACTAACGTGAAACACAAAGGAACTCTGTGATCATGGAAAAATTGGGGTTCATTAAGACACTGGACACACTGACTGAAGAGGTTCAGGTATCGGAGATTTGCACTGATGCCCATTCAGATTATAGCGCTATTCAGTAAGTGTATTCTAAATCATATAAAGCCTCTCACAGTTTCAAAGAATTACTAAGAAATTAACAGGGTACAAAAAAAAACATTTTTTTTTATTACTTTATTACTTTTATGCTTCTACAGACAAAGGGAAATACAAAGACTGGACACTGGACATGTGGCATGTGCCAAAAGCTTGGGAAAAAAGATACATGCAGTAAATTTGATTTTACTCACGTCAAATTTCAGCAAAAAAATTCTTTTCACAAATATTTTTTCTTTTAAAAATTATACAGGCAGGGCAGCTAAAGGGTTGTTCTCTGCTAGATTGGACCAAACACATCTGCAACCACTTTTGGCATTTCTGTAAGACTGCCAACAACTACAACATGTTTTTTGTGTTTCTATTTACACAAGACCATCATGTTATTGTTTTCATTCTCTTTTAGCCACCATTTTACATGCTCTTTTCCTAGGACTTGTGTACTGGCGTCCTGCACCATGTGGTTGGAGAACATGCATGGACGAATGGGGCCTGTCACCATGGACCCCTGGAGGACAGCAGTGCTAACTAGAGCTGAAACGATTCCTCGAGTACCTCGAATAATTCGAGTACAAAAAATCCTCGAGTCAAATTCTCTGCCTCGAGGATTCGTTTAATTCATATTTAATTAATTCATGGCTTTGCAATCGCCCGGGGTCATGTTTCACCCGGACCGAAATAAGTGACGCACATGCCCACTGGACTGAATGCACACGCGAGTAGCGAATATAACTTAACTTTCTCTTAAGCCATGGCGGACAACTTGAACCCCGGTGGAGTGTGAAAAAGACAGAAAATGTCAAAGTTGTGGAACCATTTTTCACGTCGTAAGGTGGAAAACGTAGTCCAGTATAAATACAGTAAAATGGATTTAGCCTACCACAACACCACATCCTCCGTGCTGCAGCACCTGTAAATGTCACTTCTGCAAGCGGACTCGGAGCCTCTACAAGATAATGCTTTTTAGCCTGTTTTTCTATATATTCTGCGGACTCTGCGACTTTTTCATTTGTAGCGCTCAGTTTCAGCTCACACCGTACATCTGGTAGCAACACGTCGGGCTTAAAATGTGCTAAAAATAGCAGTTTTTACACAATACGTTGGACTTTTTATTGTGTTATTGATGTCTGTTGTCCCTCGGGGTTTCTGCAGGAGGACACGGGTATTTATGAGTGGCGGAGGAAAACGAAAGAAAGTAAATAAATGTTTTGTGATCAGTATAATTTGACAAAACCACAGCAAACATGCTTTTGGCAATCCTTGTTAGTGTGAGAAAAAAAGTGTGGAAATTAAAACGGACGTGTGTTAATAGGGAAACAGCCGGCGAGCTGTTTGCGCCGTGAGCGGTTCTGGTTCTGTTTGGGCCGCAGCCGCTCGCAGCGTTATCCTCCTAGTTTTTGTCTGACTTGCAGGCTAGCAGATTCTCGCACGAGGGGAAAATCGGCTCAGGTTTGCTTATTTTTTGCACAGGCATTTGTTTACTGTGAAGTAAAGTTGAAGTGCTGAAGTTATGCAAACTAATTTTTAATAAAACTTGAATAACTGGCAATTGCTTGCTCATTTTAAGAGGTCTTTCATAATTATAACATGCTATTTGATATCAAATCAAATCACTTTTATTGTCACGTCACATGTGCAGGTACACTGGTACAGTACATGCGAGTGAAATTCTTGTGTGCGAGCTTCACAGCAACAGAGTTGTGCAAAAATACAGTAATGTAAAAACAAGTAAAATATAAAAATGGCTAATCTAAGTATACAAATGAATAAAGTAAACAATAAGATAAGAGATATAAAATGTACAGATGTTGGTATGTGTAAAACAGTGGCATTAATGTACAGTATGGAGCGTGTAATGTTGGAACTTGGTGGAGCTCGCGACGAGGCAGCCATACTCGGCGCCATCTTGGCTCATCAATATATGATATAAAGGTTTACAAACACAAAAGGGTAATTTATTAGAGTACTCGATTAATCGAAAAAAGATTCGATAGAGTACTCGATTACAAAAATATTCGATAGCTGCAGCCCTAGTGCTAACGTCTGGCTTGAACAGCATTCCTTGGCACACAAGAAACTACAAGACATTATGCTGGATGAGCGCTGGCTGGGAAACGTCCATAAATACCTACAAATATGATTACATCATTTTTAATGATGCCTCACTCACCATGTATATTAATGTCTCTGTATTGATGGTAATTCTTTTTGTGTACTATGTATTTACAGATCAACCACAGAACAGGAATCTTTCCACAACCACATCCTGATGTATGCAAGCATGCTTCAGCTTCTCTCCACCAGCCAGGACCGTGTTGGCCGCACTAGACATAATGTTGACAGACCGGCAAAGAGAAAGGCTGATGGGCCAATACAGTACGTATTTAAAAAATGTCAAAGTGTTTTTCTCAGTTTCAATTGATACAACAGCAGCGTTGAATTCAGACCGAGGCTATCCAATCGTTGGGTGTCAAACATTGTCAACCCCTCTCTATCCAGCTAACCATAGCTTTTAATTTCAGACAGCTGGATAGACAAGAATTTCTGTAACTGTGCAAAGCGAGCTGTGTTTGTTAACCGGCAAAAAAACATGCCTCAGTACTGTGTAGAAACACTTTACAGTGTGCTGCAGATAAAACCAAAGTGACATGCAGAGATACTGTTAACATCAGACTGTCAACATCTGTTATGATTCAAAGTATTAATTGTCATATGCACAGTTACCGGCCTTTTCCATAGAGCAGGTTTCAGAGTTGGTTTGCTGCTAGAGTCTGACTTAGTACCGTTAATGTGGATCCTATCACCAACTCATAGCTGTACAGATATGGGTGCTTATAAAGTACTGGTTTTAACCCCACCTACATCCACACCTCAGGTCTCCAGCAGGAAGGAAGACAAAAGCTCGGGACATACCACAGCAGGAGATACAATGGCTCTAGAAACACATTTCCCTGTATAGAGCTCCGTACCCCACGTGACTCTCAGTTAGTAGACGCCATATTGGTAGTCAAAAAAGGTAAACAAACACGAATCGTAAACATGAACATGAACGGGATCGGCTTGGATTTTACTTCGTCGGAGTTTACTTCACACTTTAAAACTGAAGAAATCGTTTTATATAGTCAGAAATTAAATAGACTAAACCTCTCCGACCCTTACTGTGCCCCTGGGATACTTTTTAAAAGCGCCGGAAGCTGTCGGAGCGGACTTCTTACCGGACCTGGCCGGGGAACCCCTTGGGATTTCCCTGGAGGAGCTGGCCCAAGTGCTGGGGAGAGGGAAGTCTGGGCCTCTCGAGGCTACTGCCCCCGTAACCAGACTCCGGATAAGCAGATGAAAATGGATGGATGGATGGACAAATAACATAGATTTACACGTAAGTAGTTTTAATAGAGTGCTGTGCTGTTTGAATGTATAAACTGAACACCAAGAGAAATCACTACTCTGATATTTTTCCGTGAATAAAATAAATATGTCAGGCAGGAGCGTCTCAGGATCTGTCTGAGATCTGTCTCGGTGAGACAGATAATAGCAATCCAAAGTGCTTTTTATGTGTGATCTGACAATTGATCAACCGTTGCTTAAAAATTAAATACAGGTTAGCCGGTTAATTGCTGTGATCAAAAGACACGTAAACGGCAGCACGCAGAACTCACGAGGCAACGTTTTACCCATTGTCCAAATATGTATGTCAATGGTTAAAACGTGTGACAAATGTGTGCCCTAGGGCACTGCTTGAAACTGATGCTTGCCTTTAGGTTAGACTGACCCAGAACTTGCTTGCTTGACTGCAAAATGTTAAACAAATAAAGGAAGTATCACTCCCATTCTGACCACCTTGCACTGGCTTCAATGTAAGGCAGGTTCCCTCGATCCTGGTTTTTGAAGTTTGTTTGAAGACTAAGCTTTATTCGCTAGCCCTCCTGCATGACACAACTCCATAGTGACATCATCTTCATAGATTTCTGCAATGTCTCACAAAATGTATTTCTATTAATCTTTTACTGAGCTCTTGTAGAAAAGATGAAAGAGCCACACAGCTGCAAACATTCTTCTCCTACACATCCCAAAGATCATCAACTGGGTTGAAGTTTACTCATTATTGCATAGCTAATGCTCTTTGGTAGATTTAGCTACAAATCATCATTAAAAAGTGTTTTAAACCTAATTTTGAAAGTAGAAAGAAAGCAAAATGAATCAAAACTGCTAAACGAGTCTGATAACAGAGCTTGCCTGCTTGTGTCATCATGTCTTTAGGATGTGTTAATGTTTGGTCATTAGAAGCGTTTCGTGTGTGGAGGAAAATAAAAAAAAATAGTGTGAATTTTTTTTTTACAGTGAGCTGATAAGGAGATGCTAACATTTGAGAAATATGCTGTTCCCCTGCCGACTCTCATCAGAATTCTCTGTGCAATAATATGTTGGTTCAGCTGGAGGCATCTCAGTAAGTTTGTAGTCATTTTTCACTTTCCAGACTAAGACATCAGACGAGTCACTGGATAAATAATATACCCCACAGATTGTTCTTGGATGATGAAGCAGCAAAACCACGTTGTGTTCCTGCCTGACTCTAGTTGGTGGAAAAGTTGCTGTTAGGGAATTTCAGCTGCAGATATAACCACACCATTTTATAATATACCCAACAAATGGACATCTTAGGCAAGCAGGAGATGAACGTCTGTTTTAGACTGAAAACATGAAAATTGCACAAAATTTAAAGGCCAAGTTCACTAAGAAATAATTTGTAAAATGTGATCAGTTATTCTGAGTTTCACATGCAGGCTAAACATGAAAATATTCTTCTATCCCTGTTTCCTGCATTAGCCACTGATAGAAAACAGACAGGAATATTAGCATCCAGGAGAGAGCAGAGCATGTCTTGGCTAGTAGAAGCTAACCGTTACCATGAACAACTCCACATCATGGCAGAACTCTTTCAGGCTTGTGGTATTTGTGGTAAAACATCAAGGTTGTAAAAAAAATGATTGAGTCAGTGGTAGAGTCACAATGATCTGGGCCAATTAGAGGCAAAATGTCGGAATATTGTCAACACTGATGAGTACGACTCCAAATCCTGCCGCCATCTGCTACCCCTCTTTTGGCTAACTTCTACTTCCTTAAACAGGATCACCAGAGTTTTTTTCTCCACAGAGAACAAGGCACCCATTCATACTAGAGACCACTGCAAATGTGTTGAAATAATAAGTGAATTAGAGATTAATTACAGTTGTGATTTAGCTTGAATTATAAAATGAGCTTAGTGTTACACAAATAGTGCTTTCATTAACAAATATGGCCTTTTCTTTGCTGTGGTGCCAAGGGTATGGAGAGAAATGAGTCTCAAGTCTCACAAAAAGTCAAATGCACAACAAATAAGAAAAAAAAATTATCTGCACATTTTAATTGTTTATGTGAATCACCTATAATATCTGCACATAAAGCCATTCTTGCACACATTTCAGAGTTAGTGTTACATCTGTGTGCTTGAAGGTCAAATCTGTATTTAAAAATTATTTTGACTGACTTGCATTAAACTATTGTATTTTAAAAGTGTTCATAATACTTAGTATTTTGTGTGTGAATAACCAAAATGATGAATTTAGACAAAAACAATTTTCTTTTGCAAATAAACTTTCTCAATCTTATGAGACAAATTCATTTCCATATCAGATGAGCTTTAGGTAGGAGTTTTAGTTGAAAAGAAATGAGTGAGAAAGTCATCTGAAACCTTAAATCTAGGTAGAAAAAAATGACAAATTCAATATGTTTAAGATATGCCCAGTGCTAAAAAAAACAAATGAAAATACAATAAAATAAAAACCTCGAGAAGAAACTGTACTGAGCTTCACTTCACAGATGCCAGAGCGCCTCATTCCAGGCACAGGATTGTCCTTTTGAAGATGAATTGAGAAAAAGATGAAAAAAAAAAAACATTTTTTTCTGAACATATAAGGAACTTCAGGAAAACTTTGTGAGAGTGAAATTCTGGTCCTGAATGTAACAGAAACTAGCAGAATGTCTCAGCTAGGCTCATTCTGGTGTTTTTAATTTGAAAATAGTGAAAGACTCAAAAAATAAGGAATAAAATACGTATGTTTCAATCATTTTCATAAATATTTGTCAGACATTTTACCCAGTAACACAGATAAGAGTCAGACGTTTCCATGAAAGGAAAATGCTCCCAGTTCACAGTTGTTTGATGTGATGATTTGGATCTTTGGCAAAAATCATGAAATACGCTTGACTTCCTCTTGAGATTACCTCTAAACAGATTTTCTGCATTTGAAGACTATCATTTGAGACGGTCTTGTGGTAATCCTAAGGTTCATGTGTCAAAAAATTTATTTGATTTTCATTTATTTACTGAAGAAATGCTCATGGATGTAGAAGAATATATATATTTGCAATATATAGATAGATAGATAGAGAGATAGATAGATATAGATAGATAGATATAGATAGATAGAGATAGATAGAAAGAAATACACACACATTCATGGTTCATTTTGAGCTCTTGATGCTTTTTTTGTTCATTTAATTTATTATATTCAATGATAATTCTGGGCAAAGAAATTTAGTTTTTTTAATTCACTGGGACAAAAAGTATTATTTCAATTCTGCACAAAAAAAAGGATGAGCTTCAATAGTTACCCAAAATAGCTTTTTCCTTTGCCGTGATGAATATTTAAAATGGGAATTACTGTGGATAAAACTGATATGCCCATGCCATAAATAATACAGTGCTGTATTCCAGCAGCATTTCATGTGACACACATTCGTTTTGCCAATATCCTTTTGAGAAATGTGTTTTTTTAAATTGGATAAAACAGTGGGCATTTTACCTGAGGTTAAAAGGTCAAATGAAAATAGGAGATAATTTGCATATTTTTGCTATTTAATAACAGACTTTTCTGTGTGAGGTTTGCATGATGTGTGGGTTATCTCCAAGTGTTATGCAAGTTAAATGTGTATACTTACACACATGGCCCCATGATGAACCTGTCTAAGGTTTACTCTGTCAATACAGAAATAAATATAAACAACAAGAAGAAGAAGAAAATATCATTTCTATAGCACCTCTCAAGATAAAAATCACGAGGCGCTTCACAAAAACAAAAAAATGTAAAAATATAAAAAATAATTTAGAAAATGGTTAAAATATATTTAGAATGAGCAAAAAATAAACAATTGTGATTAAAAAACAAAATGTTAAGAAAGAGAGAGAGAGTGAGTAGGAAAGAGGGAAATAAATGGATCCCAGGGACGAAATTTTGATTTCAGAAGTGGGGGGGACACAGCAGGCTTGTGCGGATTTGGGGTGGGGGGTGTTATGTAAAGACCCCTTGACACGTCACGTGCCCATCTCAATAATTTTTCCATCCTCAATATATATATATATATATATCAAAGTTAAAAAATGTACAACTATTATTATTTTTATTTATTATCATTATTGAAGTGCAGTTTTGGCTGTTGACAATGGATAGGCCATTGTATTTATTGTTTGGGGTCTTTTTTATTGTTTTTGGTGCAACATTTTCTAACAGGGAGTGAGATTCCTTTTTTATTTAATTTTTGTTTGTTATTTTTATTCATTTAGAAGTTCTGGTTCTGGATATTTCAATGTTAAATGAAGGTTTATTTGTTGCATTTTAAAGGGTGTACTTGCATTATTATGATATATTAACATTATATTAGTGGTTATTTTAGTCTAGATAATGTTGACAATGATATCGTTTATCATCAACAATTTGTTGGACAAAATATCGTCCAGCAAAATGTGTTACTTTCCCAGGCCTAGTCAAAAGTATAAAAATTATTTATACATAAACGGTCCTGAGATCTGGCCATTTGTTCATTTGCTGTGTTAGAGGACATGCTGAAATAATGTTTTACACATGATCATCACCCTAACATTTGAGTGTATAAAAACATATTAAATATGTTTTTTCCCTTAAAAGTGTTTAAACAGTTGTTGCATTTCAACACACAAAAAATAAATGGAAAAAATAAGATAAATCTAATGAAAAGTGTACATCTTTGACATTAAGCTTAAAAAAATCTGTTGACGATGATGATACTGTTCATTTTTCAGAGCTTTTTAATGTGAACATATACATTGCAATAGATAAGTTTACAATAAAGTTAAATGATAAAAGTTTTGAAGTTACACTTCTACTACTACTACTACTAGTAATAATAATTATGATGATAATAGTAATAATAATAAAAAAATAATTATAATAATACGAATAAATTGTGTCTGAGGAGTCAGTTATGTGGAGGAGATGAGTTTGTAAAAGTTAGTTTTGAGTATGTTTGTGAAGGAGGAGGTGAGTCTGAGCTTAATGCAGGTCTGTCACATGTTCCAACTTACGTTTTGACTTTGAAAGAAGTCTCTTATATCCACTTTTCGTTTTCTTGACATGCTGCCTCCTGGCTGTGCCTAACTACCAAAGACTCACAAATGAACACTTATTCAAATGTTATGTAATGGAAGCTGAGCTGAGCTGATATTACACAGCGTCTAGTTGACGATGTGACTCAGTACCGGTGTTCCCTAGCGGCTCCAAACTAGCAAAACAACGTGAGCATGTTCTGTTTACAACATGAGTGACAGCAGCAACAGCCAATAATACGTTAGCAAGTATCAGCAGAGCCAATAGATTAGCTTTTGGGCGGGTCTAATAGTAAACCGGTTTCCGTTTCGGTCCTAGTGCTCAACCAAATCCATTTAATGGAGCGTAACATTGTTTTTGGACGGAAAAAAGTGCAGGGGACCAAAACTGCCTTTTGAAAAAGTGGGGGGGGGACATGTCCCACCCGTCCCCCCCCCAAAATTAAGTCCCAGATGGATCCTGAGGAAGGTGGAATAGGTGGGGAGAGCAGAATAAAGAGAGAGTGGTGAAGAAGGTCATACAAAAGCCAGCTTGAACAAGTGAGTCTTCAGCTGCTTTTTAAAGGAGACCACTGAGTCCACTGATCTCAGGCTCAGGGGGAGAGAGGTCCAGAGTCTGGGGGCCACAGCAGCAGATGACCTGTCACCTTTGACCTTTAGCCTGGTGCTGCACAACCAGTAGGCTTAGATCACTGGACCTCAGGGACCTGCTGGGGGTGTAGGGACTAAGAAGATCACCAATGTAAGATGGTGCTTGTCCATGTAAGGCCCTATAGACCAGAACCAGGATCTTGAAATGAACCCTGAAGTTGACTGGCAGCCAGTGAAGCTGGAGGAGAAGCGGGGTGATGTGGGTGTGTTTGGAGGACTTGGTCAGAAGCCGAGCACAGGCGTTCTGAACCACCTGTAGACGGTTCAGGGAGGTTCTGCTCAGACACGTGAAAAGAGAGTTACAGTAGTCTAAGCGTGAGGAGATGAAGGTGTGGAGAACTGTCTCAAGTTCAGAGCGGGACAGAATGGGACTCAGCTTAGCAATGTTCCTGAGATGGAAGAAGGAAGAGCCAACAAGAGAACTGACTGGCATGCATCGTTTCACAAATGTGGAATGACCTACCAAGCACTACCAGAACAGGGGCTTCCTTTTCAATTTTCAAGAAACTCCTGAAGACCCTGCTCTTCAGAGAGCATCTTCTTAACTAGCACCCTCCCTGCACCCATCCCCCCTCTCTACTGTCCACTCCTTGTTCCCTCCTCTCCATGATTGATGTCAGTTTGTTGTTGTTATTGTTGTTGTTAGCCTTAAGGGCTCACTTGTAAGTCGCTTTGGACAAAAGCATCTGCTAAATACATAAACATAAACATGGGAGTCCAGGGTGAGAGCTAGGTCAAAGGTCACGCCAAGATTCCTGACTGAAGGTTTGGTGTTAGAAGCAAGCTGACCAAGAGAGTCTCTGACTTTGGGAACCAGCTTTTCTGGGGCACAGATGAGGATCTCAGTCTTATCTTCATTCAGCTGAAGAAAGCTCCCACCATCCAGGTTTTGATAGAGTCTAAGCAGGTGTGTAACAGCTGCAGCTTAGACATCTCATGGGGCTTAAAGGAGATGTACAGTTGGATGTCATCTGCATAAAGATGGTAGGAGATTCCTTTGAAGGAGCTCAGGATGTGCTGAAGAGGCAGCAGGTAGAGGAGGAAGAGCAAAGGCCCCAGCACAGAACCTTGTGGGACACCATGGGTAAGGGAGGTGGTGGAAGACCTAAACTTGGAGACGGCCACAGAAAAGGAGCGCTCAGAAAGATAAGAGGAAAACCACTCCAGAGCAGATCCTGATAGGCCTACCCAGTCTCTCAGCCTCTCCAGTAGCAGGTGATGGTCAACAGTGTCAAAGGCTGCAGTCAGGTCCAGCAGGACCAGAACAGAACAGTCCCCTGCATCACTGTGAGTCAGAAGGTCATTAGAGACCCTAAGAAGAGCTGTTTCAGTAGAATGAGCTCTACGAAAACCTGACTGGAAGCTATCATAGATGTTATGTCCATCAAGAGCAGCTGTGAGTTGTTTAGCCACAACCTTTTCCAAGATCTTGGAGATGAACGGAAGTTTAGAGATGGGTCTGAAGCTGCTATGGAGAGAGGGGTCGAGACTCGGTTTTTTAAGAAGCGGGTGGATTACAGCATTCTTAAAGTAAGCAGGGACCTGACCAGAGACCAGAGAAGCATTAATTATAGAGAGCACGCTGGGACCGATGGACTGAAAAGCACTTTTAAACAAAGATGAGGGTAAGATGTGGAGGGGGCATGCAGAGGTCTTCATAGAGTTAACTAGTTTGGTTAACTCAGGCAAAGAAACAGGAGCAAAGCTATCTAGGATGATGGGCCTGGTTGGAGTCGGGAGAGGCAGCGATAAGGCTGAAGGAGAGATGCTAGATCTAACCTTATTGACTTTGTCCACAAAGAAAGACAGAAAGTGCTCACAGTCTGCAACAGAGTGGATGGAGGCTGTAGGAGAGGCAGGAGAGACGATGCTGCTGATGGTGTTAAACAGCACCTTGGGGTTCCCTTTGCTCTGGGACACCAGGTTGGAGAAATAGGAAACCCTGGCGTCTCTGACTGCAGAGTTAAAGGATGTCAGAAGATCCTTTAGGTGCAGCAGATGGACGTGGAGATGGGTTTTCTTCCACAAACGCTCAATTTTCCTGCATTGGCGCTTCAGGCTGTCATGAAACCAGGGAGTAGGGTTCACTGCAGGAACTGATCTGGTTCTGACAGGACAGATGTTGTCCAGAACAGAGAGGCAGTGCTCGTTAAACTGAGAAGTTAAGGAATCTGGGTCGTTATCAGAAGAACAGGGTGGATCAAAAGCAGCAGAAAAATTGCAAGCTGTGCTCTCATTAAGAAAACGAGAACTAACCATACGGCGAGCAGGAGGTGGGGACGCAGAAACTGACAAGTTAAAAAAAATGCAATGGTGATCTGAAATATAAACGTCCTCAGGACAAACACTGTCAGCATTTAGACCCAGGATAAAAACAAGGTCTAGAGTGTGCCCCATGGTGTGTGTGGGGCCAGAAACATGCTGGGTAAAGCCGAAGGAGACCATAAGGCTGGAGAAATTGATGGCAAAGTGATGAGAGGGATCATCAACATGGATGTTAAAGTCACCAACAATCACCAGTCTGGACAGCTTCACAGTGGAAGATAGAAAGTCACTAAACTCCTGAAGGAAAGAACCGTTTGGACCAGGTGGACGATAGACCACAGCACAGTAGAACGGGTTCTTACGCCCGACTTTAATCAGCTGCAGTTCAAAGGAAACAAAGTGACCAGAGGTTGTAGAGCTACATGGAAGATGGTCTCTGAAAACAACAGCTAGGCCTCCACCACGACCAGAACCCCGGGGCTGGCTAAGAAAAGAATAACCACTCGGGCAGAGTTCAATCAGACCAGAATGATCAGATGTTTGCTGCCAAACTTCAGTCAGAAACAGAAAATCCAGGTTTTTAGAGATAATTAAGTCATTGAGCAGGAAGGACTTATTGTTAACAGAGCGGGTATTTAATAGAGCCATGCTGAGTGAGGTGGAGGAATCAGAAACTACAGAAATAGCAGGAGTTAGTGGACGTAAATTAGCACGGTGTGGGGGTGGCCGGCCCCGTGCGGGGATCTGGGCGGAGCCTTGGGGGTCGGGTCCTGAGATGTATGCTGCCGGGAAGAAGGCAGGAACATGCAGCAGTGCCTGGCTCGGGTTCAGGGTCCTCAGCAGTGGCGGCTGGCCACTAGAGGGCGATAGGGCGCCGCCCCCCAGTTTTCCCCAGTGTTTTTAATTTTTATTTAAAAAAATAAATAAATAAAATTTACAATAATCACATATTCTAAGTTAATTGTGTGTTTTGTAACAAAAACAAATCATATATATATATCTATATCATTGGTGAGAAGCTCCCTGCCGAGCGGTGGAGGCGACAGAAAGATCGCCCAAACGGCAGTGAAGCAGCCAGCCAATTGCTGACAAGAATATCAAACTCATAGGAATGGGAATGCATCCAATCAGCGTCGTCGATTCGGAAGCCCGAAGGGCGATAGAGCTACCGCCCAAGGCTGTTCGTTTATGTTCGGGTTAAGCTCGACAGTCTTGACCACTGGAGCTCACGAGTCATCCCGGTCACACATGGACAACACGGTGAAGCTAGCCATGCTAGGCAGAGCTAACGTTGCCATGCAGCTTGACGAGGGAAACGGAGGACGTTTGGACAGGGAGAACAACAGCAGCTGGGTGCAGAGGTAAGCTGTACATTACATTTCTGTGAACAAGACAATCAGAATCAGAAATCCTTGGTTGTCCCACAAACCGGGACATTTGTTTAATAACATGTACATTGTTTAATGTGCAATAACTGTAAAAACTCATTTCAACACACATACTTATTATACATATTTAATCATGTAAATGTGTATGTAAATTTGTACATACAGTACATCAATCTGATTCCATTTTACTTGTTACACTTCTGCTGCAGCAAACAAATTTCCCAGCTTTTGGGACTGTAAAGAAATTTGGCTGGCTCAGCCATATTTGTAAAGAAAAAAATTGACTGGCTCAGTTATATTGTAAGGAGAAACTGTCTTTACTCAGTTATATTGTTAAGAAGACTCAAAGGTTGTTTTCATCGATAAACTGACGATAATATCTGTGTGTCTGTGTTTCAGTTCAATGAGGAAACCAGTTTGACAATTAAAAGTTTTAATTCTTCAAATTAAACTAATGATTTTGAAAATTGACAAACAGGAAATAACAATCACATTGGCAACTTTGTGGGACAATCTTTAACAGTTGATATGCTGTTCTTGCTCAAATAGACCTTCTGTTGGTGAATGAAGATTGAGAGTAATATGATGTGGTTATGGATGCGTGCGTGTGCAAAGTGTCGTGGGAATTGAACATGAGGTGAGATGAATGCGTGTGTGCATCTGATTTTGCTTCAGGAAGAAACAGGTGTCTGAGTGAAAAGTGATGGTTTGAATAAACTTAGGTTTAGTTGGAAAGGATGCATCAAAACGCTATCTGTCGTGTTTTGCCTCACCGAAAATCGGACCCTCTGTTGGACCCGGGACGTCACCTTAGGATGTTTCATCCAGGGCACCTTGGCTGGCAAAGAAGACAAAGATGCGCCGCGAACCGGTCCAGAGTTGCCCTCGGTACACGTTGATGGTAAAGCGTTTTGTCGATGCGCTTTATTAAGTTAAGTTCACTCAGAAATCAAAGGACTCGGTAATGAGTCTGCGTTAGAAGTTGCGATTCAGCTATTCTGCCTGGCTTGGCAGAAACGGCGTGATGGGGGGGGGGTTGAGCCAATGGGCTCCGTGCCCCCGTTAGCGGTTGTTCACACGTCCTCTCTCTTTCGTTGTCAAGCACGAACTGAAATCATAAGACTGAAACTTACCAAAAACCTTTCTCTTCTCAAAGCAAACGTGTGCGTCAGCAAATGTGTTTTGGAGTTTACTGTGGGAATCTGTGTGTGGGTGTGTGTGAATGTTTGTGTGCTCGAGTGTGTGTGAAGGTCAGCAACAAACATCCTCAACATTATTTAAGAATGGCTTCATTAAACCATTATAATTACCCAAAGCATAAGAATCGTTCATTTGATTAAACACATTTATAATGAGCAAATTGATGATTAAACTTTTAACATTCAAAACAAGAAAAGGAAGTTTAAACTTTATGTTTTGACTTGTTATGACTACTTGTCCATGAGAACTCCTTCTTCTGGTAGACTGCAGGTGGCAGATGTTATGGTTTCCTCCCAGACTCGCTGGCGTTCAGGTCTTAATCTGTGGGTGAAAGTTCTCAGCGACCCAGCTTTGACACAGCTTAGTCCAACACCACCTTTGTGACAGAAAACCCATATTTCCTCACGTTACAGGACAATAAAACATTTCTGATTCTCAATGAGATGTTTTTACATTTGAAGTAAAAACATCTCATTGAGAATCTGAAATGTTTTATTTTCCCAAAAACTGGGAAATATGACATTTGTAAGAGGATATGATGCCATTATTTCCTATGAAAGTGTTTCCTATGTACTTATCTGTTGTTTTTTATTTATCATATGACAGGTTTGTGACACCACAGAGACTGTCACTCTTTTGAAGATTCTTGTCACCACACCCATGACCACAGCCGAATCAGAAAGGTGCTTTTCTACTTTAAAGAGGATTAAGACTTTCCTTGAGGAACACCATGACAGGATGGGCTGAATGCTCTTGCCATGCTCTCCATGGAAAAAAAGCTTGTCACAAACATTCCTGACTTTAATAAAAAGCTAATCGAGAGCTTTGCCACTCAGAAGGACAGAAGAGAAAAATTTCTGTACAAATGAGGTATCACACACACACACACACACACAAATGCATCCACTTGATCTTTGTATAAAGTTGACCTTGGCACAACACTCCAGAAATATTAAACAGTGTAAATTTCTTGCATTTTGTCTAAGTAGTGTTTACTACCATTACTGTAACAGTGACCTGCTCATAATTTTTGGTGTTCACTCAAATGTTGAAATTAAACAAAATGTTTTTGTTACCTGCCTCTTGCATTGCCTATTTACCATTTATGGTCGTGTTATTTTATGTGCAATTTAATGCAGTATTTTTCAACCTTGGTCCGCAAGGCAGCGTGCCAATAGTCAGACACACCTGGATTAATCAGTTTGTCCAATGATGTAAGACAGGAAATAAAAGAGCTGTGCTTAATTCAGGAAATAGTGAAGTTGTGCACAAAGCTCAGAAAGCACAAGTTTGTTTAAAAATAGAAAATAGCACAGCCCCACCAAAAATATTTTTCACCAGCCGCCACTGGTCCTCAGGTAGACCTTGGCTCCTCTGCTGTCCCACCACAGGGGAGGGGGAGGACCCAACCTTACCTGGATGTCCTATGTCTTATATAATCTGGATGTTTCTTTGGTGTTTTCTTGCTGTATTTAGTTTCAAATTCCATCTATCGTTTCTTTTTAAAACACAGAAAAGGTTTATTTACCTGCAACGTTTTGTTTGCGGCTGCAAACATCATCAGGCTGACGCCGATGGTGGTGACACTTCCTTCGTTTATCAGCGGATAACAAAACACCCCACTTAGACCAATAGTAGACATTATAGGTACACCAACATACAACATGGCAAGAGAAATCAGCAAAATCATCAGCCCGTTATTAGGTAACACAGATCAACACTGCAAAAATAGTATAGAACTGACAAAAGAACTAAAGAAGATTACAATACAAGATAACAACGTACTCATCTCACATGACGTCACATCCCTGTTCACAAAAACACCAACTCAAAAAACCATAGACATAGTTGTTAACAGAATCAGACAGGACAAGACTTTACACAAAAGAACAAACCTCACAGCAGATGACATAGCACAACTGATAGGACTGGTAGCTAACTCCACTTACTTCACATACGACAACACAATATACAAACAACTGGAAGGCTTCGCCATGGGTAACCCGTTATCAGCCACCCTGTGCCAGTTTTTCATGGAAGACCTAGAGCAGAAAGCCATAGCCACTGCCCCCCCAAACTGTAAAATAAAATTATGGAAATGCTACGTAGACGACATACTGGAAATCATACCAGAAGGACAAACAGAAACACTAACACAACACTTGAATAACATTGACGACACAGGTAACATAAAGTTCACATATGAGTCAGAAACAGAAGGCAGCATAGCATTTATGGATATGAACATAAGCAGGCAGACCGACGGGACCCTAAACATAAACACATACAGGAAACCAACACACACAGACCAATATCTATTATGGACATCAGAACACCCCACCATACACAAAATGTCAGTAATCAGAACATTATATCACCGAGCAAACATGATAACAGAAGAGAGAGACCGTAAACAAGAGGACAAACACATACAACACGCTTTAAAGACCTGCGGATACCCGCCATGGGCAATAAACAAAGGAAAACAACAAACAACAACAGAAAGGAAAAAACAACAAAAGCAAAGAACCAGAAAGACAAGAACCAAAACCAGTGATAACCCTACCATACATCAAAGGCATAACAGAAAAAATAAGAGCAACAAGGAAAAAACACAACATAAACACACCAACAACACCATAAACAGCAGTTAGAAACAGACTAGTACACCCAAAAGACAATGTTCCAGCTGGACTTAAATGTGGAGTCGTTTACGAAATCCCATGCAAACTCTGCAATAAAACATACATAGGAGAAACCGGACGCCAACTCAACACACGAACAATAGAACATAGAAAGGACTGCGAGAAGGAGGCAAAACGAAAACACACAAGAGCAGCAAAAGGAAGCAGAAAGCACAATAAAGAAGTCAGCCGTAACAGATCACTGCACAAGAGAAAACCATATGATGGACTGGGACAACACAAGGATCATAAACACCAAACAACAGAAATACAAAAGGTGGATAAAAGAAGCCATAGAGATAAGGAGACGTGGATGTGAGCCCATGAACAGGGACGATGGAGTTTACTCGTTGGATCGCACATGGGACTGCATAATTGGAGAGGGAAGAGCGGGCAGCAGAGGGCGACAACGTCCTCTGCTGCCCGCGGATAAACGAAGGAAGTGACGCCACCATCGGCGTTAACCTGATGAAGTTTGCAGCTGCAAATGAAACGTTGCAGGTAAATAAACCTTTTCTGTGTTTTAAAAAGAACTGAAAGATGTCATCTGGAAGTTGTGCAAATGCAGGGATATTCTGCTGGGTTGGGGCTGGGTTGGTGCCCTCGGACTCCGTGAGGCTCTGTGATGCTGCTGCTTTGGGCCCTGGCAGAATTGGCTGCGGTCTCCATGCCCTGGGTGGCATTTTGACAACAGAGGTGCCTATTGAGGCCAGTGGGGGAGCTAGCTCCCTGGATGGCTAAGCCCAACCAGCCATTCCTCCCCATCCCCACACATTTCTCTCCTCCTGCTCCCTCACATCCTCACCGCAAACATGCACATAGGACCTTGGGGGATGGACAAGTCAGGCAGTGCGGGTATGGATCCCATTTCCGCATTCCTGTGGCAACCTGCCCCCAATTTTATTTGCACCTTAAACACTTCCACCAATGACATTCCACGCAAACACACACTTAAGCTAGGCGGACACTGTGCGACTTTTTCACTCGTAGCACTCCGCTTCAGCTCAAACTGTACGACTTCCTCGCAGGGCAGATCTCAGGAGCCATGTGCTCACACTGTACGACCCAGTTCTCGGATGCGACCTGACTGCTCACACTGTACGTCTGGTAGCAACACGCCGGACCTAAAAATGTGCTGAAAATAGCAGTTCATACACAACTCACCCCAATCTTGTGAATTCTCGCTCAAGTGGAAAATTGGCTCAAAAAAGTGAAAAAGTCGCACAGTGTACACCTGGCTTTAGGGCCTTGGGAGTGAGCACATTCAACAGCAGTTGGCTGGGGGATTTCTCAGCCAGTGCCAGTGCCCACTTCCAATTTTAAAATACACTTAGACCCTGAGGGCTGCGAGTGCAAGTGGGGTGGTGTGGTGGCATCAGCTGGCATAGGCCAGATGATGCCTGCACTGCCCGATCACCACAGCCATGGAATACACCTCATCAGCACTCACTAACACCATATTGGGGCAGGCGGAGGGAGACTAGGGGTCTTAGCACACCACTGTTGTCACTTGGCTTCCTGCGGCTGGAGGCTAGGAGGGAGATCCGGCCATCCGGTTGGGGTCTGGGGTGGTAGGTTGCTGTGCTCAGTGTTGGGCTGGGGAGCCTGCTCATCAGCACCCCCAGCAGAAAGGGTCGAAATCTGGGAACTGGTAATGGTTGCACCCCATGCACAGCAGTTGCGGTACCAAAGTGAATAGGGTGTGTATGGGGAGCATGAGTGGGTGCCCGGCGTGCATATTTGTAAGTCTTTGGTTGTATGTGCATGTGTGAGCATGGGGGGAGTGTGTGAATGTGTTTGTGTATGACTGTATATGTCAGGTGGGGCCTTTGACTCCTCCCTTCTCCTGGGAGTTCCTTTGATGATATAGATCTTCGTCCCCCCTCTCCCTGCCACACCTGGTGTGGAGTGCGGTGCCTTGGTCTGCCTGGGTCGTGGCTCCCGGGTCAGGGGGTTTAAGATTTTTGGCGTCTGCCTGACCAATCCCGGTGGCTGCCTGGTGGGGTCTGGGTCCCTGGGCTCTGCTGGGTCCCCGGCGAGGGTGGTTGCCCCTGGGTCCTGGGTCGCTGGATCCCGGGCTCAGCCGGCATGGGGATGGGAGGCTGCGGGCGGGCCTGTGGGCTCACTACATCAAATACAGGCCATTTGCCGCCGATAACTCCCGGGACTCTGCCGGCTGCTGGTTGTCGCCCCCTGGGGCAATCCTCTGCGCCTCTTGAGGGGGGCAGGGGCGTTTCTAGTCGCATTCTCCCTGGAGTTCCTGTGCTCTGGGGCAGCTCCTGGATCTCTGGGACTTGGAGCTCCCTCCGTCTCCTGCACATCTTTAGGGGGCAGATCTGTGGCCCCTCACACTCTCTATTGGACGCTCCTACAGAGAAACCTTACATAAACAAGCGCGTGTACACACACAGGTGCTCACATGGTGCTCTCATAAGTATGGACTTGGGCACGTTCAACACATGTCTTAAGGCTATGGTTGGCACTAAATGCACTGTGATTTATTATCGTGTGATTGTTCAGTTAAACAATGTTGATTTTATATTTCTTCATCAAGTTGACACAGTGATAACTGGATCTTGTTGTATTGTTGTTGTGTCCCATATTTTTGGTTTGTTTTTTTCTCTCTCTTTCTGCAGGTCTAGAAGCAGACTCTTGTTCATTATTGTTTATTTTTGTGGAACCCCCCTCCCCACCTTTTGTCTCTTCCTTTCCCTTTCACCTCTGTCTCCGTGTCTGGTCGGAATTACAAAGCATTCAACAACAATTACAATAAAGTTTTAAGCATCAGGCGTGACATTTGAAGCAGATGCTTTGATGCTCCACCTGAGAGTAAATCTGTAAGGCTTGTCACCAGCATTCAGAGATCAATTCTATTTGCTACACAGCCAGACAGGACACGGGGAAAAGAAAAAAGGAATCATCATTTGGCTCTGGGCCAGTAAGCCACTCATGTAAACAAATAGGAAGCTACGTCCTCGGTGCATCTTGGGCAATCGTGAAGGAACGGAAGGACAAAAGAGTCTGGCGATCATAGGAGATGGTAGCAGGAACACTACTGAAGAGGATCGCAGACAGGAGCAAGGCAGAAAAGAGGAGTTTAGTGGAGAAAAGTTTGAAAAAGTGGCCGGTGACTGCGGCTAAGCCAAGCACAGGCGACATCTTGTTACCGACCGGAAGCACTCACCAACCACTGCAGGAAGTACAAAAGAAGAAACAAAAATGCAAAGTGCCACCAAAGTAGGAAGCTAGAGCACACGGGGGATTTGCAAACAAGAAACTAATAGGATTAAAAGAAATACTTGTAAAATTTAATGATGTGGAAGTGGCATTACCCCGGTTTCACACTGAAAGCATCAGCGGCGCGGAATGGTAGCAGAATGTCGCTGCTTCAAATATAATTCATTATGGTCTATAGAATGTTTCAAACCAGCCGTGACGCAGCATTTTGCAGGTGCGTGCGTCCCAGAAGCGGCATGCCTCTCCACTAAATATAGATTCTGCATTTAACATAGGGCTAGACAGGAAATCACACTCGGTTTCAATGTAAAATCCATGGTAATTTTCTAAGTAAAAGTACTGCAATTTCATATACATGTAGCTTACGTGTGACCCAACAGCTTATTTACTCCCAGTATTGTTCCAGAAGTGCAGCGGTGTGTTTTTCACGGCTTTCATCCAGTGGAGAGGAACAACATCATAAATGACAACAGCGATATCAAACAGGATTTCCTTCTTTTTGGTTTAATAGCAAATGTCCTAAACAAATCATGACCTTTGGAGTCTCGAGGCATCTTGTGATCTCGCAAGTCCAGCGAGGAAGCCGTGCCGTGGCCAAGACTCTCCCGGTGTCAAATGGACCGCTTTGAAGTTTGTGAGTGAAGCGTTCCCCTGCCGTTTCACGTCGCAAATGCTTCCAGTGTAAAACTGGGGGTGTACTCATTTAGAGATGAAAGTCAAAGACATGATATGCAGGAAGAAACTAAAGTACAAAACAAGAGTTTATGACGGTAAACTAGTGTGGTATAGAAACTTAAGGAGCCCCAGCCTTGCCAGAAAATATATATTCTCAAAATAAAGTAATTATTGTCATTGTATCGCCAAAGATGGAGACTAAATTAATCACAGCAACTGTTTTATCTTGATTTGACTGACTGCTGTCGACTGCTTTAACACAAGTGTGAAAAATGTGTGTTTTGCTGAAAAACAAGCCAATAATAAGTGTAGATGAGGAAAATAAACTGAGAAAAAAACAAGATTTATTTTAGAACTGTTGCTGGTGCATTTCCAAATCCGAGATCCATCAAGATGCACAAATGAAGAACAAGTTGGTTTCCTTCTCCTTTGAAGTGAAGAATAAAATAACACCTGCTGAGATCAGGTTTAGTCCTGGAAGCGATTTAGCCCCAAATAACTGGAGCAGAGAGTATAAAAATATCAAATGATAAAAATGCACACTAGAAAGAAGAATTATCTTTGTGCAGGCTTTTGTTTTACTGTGTTCATGGTTTTTGTTGCTTTTTTTCACATTTATAAAAAAAAACAAAAACAATAAATTACTTTCATGTCTAAACAAAAGCATGGAATAACTTATTATATTTCTTGCATAAACTAAAGAAGGGTGGTATCCAGTAGATTTGAGATGGAATGTGTCGATATAGCTGCCCAAACACAATCAAACTAATCATTTCTAACCTATTTCTGTCAGTAACTCCATCTCATGAATGTGTTTGGTTTGAAATAAAGGCAGCTTCTTACTGAAGTTTCCAAAATGTCTGAAAATGTTAAAGTTGTTTTTCTTTCTTTGCTTAAGTTGCACAATCTTCATCTTTATCGGTTTCAATCGAGTTTCTGCAAGTCACATAGTCCAAGAAATTTGGGACAACTTTGGAAAGGGTAGTATTATTTTTAATATTCATGCAGGGTACATCTTTAAAGACTAAAATCACTTGTTCTTTTTCAACTATATGCAGTGATCTCTAATAATAATAAATGGCTTGTGAGCTGATCCCTGTGGGTAAAAAGCTCTGCATCTGTTTCAGGAAGTAGAAGTTAGCCAGAGCAGAGGTTAGCTGAACACGGTGGGATTTAGTTTTATATCCTGGTATTCTAATATTTGGCTTCTGACAGCATTGCAACTCTACCACTTTGTTTAGCAGTGCAGACATTTTATCTCCACAAGTAACACAAGCCTGAAGGAGTTCTGCCTTTGTTGTGCAGCTGCTGCTATCAGTTATCTTCTACTAGCTGAAACATGCTCTGCTCTCTCCTGGACGCTCATCCGACAACAGCCTTCCCCCATGGTGAGCCAAAATGGCTGAGTCCATGACTGCTAATTTTACAATATGAAGTAGATCTCACAGGCTTTTTTATCTGAGTGTTTCCACGTCTATTTTCTTTCAGAAGCTAGTGCAGGAAATAAGGACAGAAATGTACTTTAAAGAATCATTACGGTTATTGTTCAACCTGCCCCTGAAGTTGTCTCCTCATACCATAAAGGTGCATGTTGCCACTGTGGACCAGCCATCTGTGCATGTTAGCCTCAGTTTGTCTTCGGTCTCCATGTTTTTACCCATAGCAATAAAAAGTGTTCAATGTGAACTGAGAGCATCATCACAGCAATCAATCCATGTTAAAGTTGTTTGTCCCAGAAGCTGTGTCCTCCTTGATTTCCTTCCAGTTAATCCGCACCACGGGGCTGCTCTTCTGCTTTTCCTTCAGATAAAGTCCTATAGTTCTCCTCTCCATGACCTGCAGCCTTGAGCCACAGAAGACCACATAACATCTGCTAAGTTCTAACTGAAATCATCATAATTCAGAAGTGGATAGAGAAGTGTTTTATTGGTTTTACATACAAATATTTCAATACCATAAGATTTCTAAACATAAGGTCAAGAGGTATGGTTGAGTTGTTGAAAACGTGTTGACCTGGAGAATAAATGCAGGGCATACATGTGATATTTTAAATAAAAAATAGAAGCCCACCATGTATTTTACAGTGTATGTGCATGCATGTCTAAAGATTTCAAAACCCTTGTTCTTCTTTGCAGCCATGCATTTTGTATTTTAAGACAGCTGAGCAACAACAGAACCAAGCAGTGTTTTAGTCTCTGTCGGACAAACTGATTTCTCTTATTGATATCAGTGTCAGTTTTCATTTAAGGCTTTTTAAAACAACAAAAGTTAACCAGAACATGTGATCTTCATGTCCAGAAGCTAGATAAGTTTGCCGTCTTATCTCAGCGACTGCGATGACGTGCATGCTAACCTATAGCCAAACCACAGATGAGCTTTTGCTTGAGAGGTTAAATTAGCAGAGTGACTGAAGAGTCTCACAACCAGACTCAACTTCTCCAAGAGAAAATAATTCCACTTACCAACAAACAGAAAGACAAACAGAACAAATACTTCCTTAAACCGTTTTCTCAGGAAATCGAAAACAGAAAATGACTTCAGGGGCCATCCACCTGCTCATTTTGGACGGCTCAGACATGGCACGCTTGTCTTGCAAGGAAATACCAATTATATTCCAGCCTTCAGTTTAATTACAAACCACAGCTTGCCCAGTGCTGTCACTTAAATTAGATTTGTGGTGGAAGGGCGATGGAAATGCAGACCTAATTTTGCCAGGATCTTGTCAAATCTCTTCAGGTAAACATTGAAGTGGGTTTGATAGTTTGTGTGTAGAGAGATTTTTGCTAAAAGTTCTTTCAGAGAGAAATACAGAAAAAAACCTACTTTCAGGTTAGACTTCGTTATTGTTGGTCTTACTGCTATATAGTTATTTAATGCCTAGGATGGTATTTCTGCATTTCAAATTAAACATGAGGTTTTAATCGCAATGAAAAATTATGCATGAACCAAAAATAAATAAAATTATAATAGCTAAATGTTTATTATTCCATTTGAACGTCCTCATTAGATACAAAACATGATCATTTGTCTGGAAAAGGGTTAACAGAAATTACGCCACAGCTGCAGAATCTATTTAAATGGAAAATGAAAATATTCTTAATGAACTGAAGTCAGTCCCTTTCACTTGACTTCAAGTGCTGGTCGGTACTTTTGGCACAACCCTTTATAAAGACTCAAATAATGCACATAAAGAATGTTTTACTGAAAGAAATGTGAATATTAGCCACCTGAAAGAAGTGCTTTAATCAAACAAACTTGATTTCTAAGGATTTTTTTCCATCCACCTGACCCAATCCTCATGTAAACCTCTCTGATCTCTATTGAGGTAGCGCGACTCGGGTTGCGAATGACCACAGTCACCAATTCTTGTCGTGTGCCTTTATCTATGTATGTCTGCTCTCAGAATTGTGTGTACTGAAACTCTAATTTCCCTCTGGGATTAATAAAGTATCTTTGAATTGAATTTGAATTCAAGGCTAAGGCTAATTACTAAAAACGTCTTTAAATACAAGTTCAGTGTTAAGAGTTCAGGAAGGGCACAGCATTATTGAGTTCAATGGAAAGGTGAAGGTCAGAGTAGACGTAATTATCAAAAATATGCAAAACAATAAATCCAGAATGTAAGAAAATTGATAAAGTAAATGAAGTTCCATAACTGTAAACTTGTGTCAGAAGACAGCAGATCAATAAGGAGAAAACAACAAACACTCTGAAAAATACTGAATACTGTCCAGCAACGAGTTCTGACCAAACTCCCATTAAATCTTTGCTGAATTCTGAAATGTTTAATAATAATTATGATGTAATATTTCTGTTCACTCAACAGTCAGTCCAACAAACGGTGATGCTCTTGCATCTCCACCTCACTTACGGCCTTTTTGGAGCAATAATGAGTAAACAAACAAACAAACAAGTGTGTGAAACTTGTTTTTATCAGTGAAGAACGGACACATGAGGAGACCAAGATTAGTCGCTGGTGCTCAAAGGAAAAGTATCGTAGAAAAAGATAAGTGAGCAAGTTTCCTTTATTTTCTCAGGGATTATCTGGTTGAATGATGACCTCTTTTGTCTGCTGCACCTTTTTAAAAGCAGCAACATGTTCTTGAATTTCCATCAGAGGGAGAATAATTAGATTTCCTGTTGAAATAAATTGCCTGGTTCTGCTAAAACAACAGTACAAAGACCAGTGAGCAGCTCACTGATTACACACGAGGGACTCAGACGTTAACAGGGTGTAATTTTGAACCGTTTACTCTCATTTTAAAGACTGGAGATCAGGCAGCAGGATGACACTTGATCTGGATGAGTAACTACTCTCCGTCTCTGTTTACGGAGGCTTTATTGACGACCTTTTCTGTTTTATCTTTTATTTAAATCCTCCGCATTCCACAAATCTGCCTTCCCTGCATCTCTTTTGTTTCCCTTGCTGTATCTCTTCAGTCTAAGAGTCTTTCTTCATTCTGAGGCTGAGGGTGAGCAGATTTACTGTATGCATTAAAACACTAATGCCTGTTGTTTTCTATACAAGCCCACTCTCCGGTAACAACGGCCTGCAGCCTGCTGATTTATTCCTGAGCCTTTAACAAGTGCAAGAACCCTGTTAAAGCTGCATTTTGATCACATTCTGGTTTATAAATTTGCACTCGGGTTGGAAACTCAAATCCCAAAATGCTGTGAAAAGAGAAAAGCAGGACCTTATTTCATTTTGAATTTCACTTAATGTGTAAAGTTACAATACAAATCCGCAAAACAAGCTAGCTTAAAACATGTATTCCTATTAAGAACATTCTAACATAGTATAGCTAAAAGAATATTGTGGAGATTAAACAAAATAAAATGATAATGATTAAAAAATGGTCGTGACACTCGATATTATGAAAATGGTTCTCCACTCAATATTATCAGAGGAGGAGAAAGAGCCGAATGCTACCACTTCAGCTTTAGGACAAACTACCAGAGTCCCCAAAATAAAAACAACATTTGAAGTCACGGACAGCAAAAGATGTTTGGACCTAAAAACAAAAACAACAGAGACTGATGTTTAGCGCAGTTCTCATGCTTGTATGAAATGAACTTGCTCTATGTGAGAGTCCCTCCACCTCACCACACAGTTGTCATTTTCTGCATTTCATTCCAAACTGGCCCCAAAATCGCCTAATTTTATTGAATAAATGAAACATTTGAAACTACAACAAAGATTTGGAACCCCAGAAAGATTTTAATCATCCCAAAATGTTTGTGAACAAGAGTTTATGTACTGTTGTAAGTGGTTGTGGGGTGTTCTGTCACCTGTGCAAAACGCCTCCTGCTGCATGGATAACTGACTTAGAATGTTGTGTTTCCAATTCTTCATTCACACAACTTTTCAGATGTATCTATAATTCGGATTTAGGCTGGTGAATAACTTGAATTTTGAGTCATCTTGACTTGTGACCTAGTGCATGCAGCCATCAGAGTACTGGCTTGAGAACATTTCTGGTAAAAAAAATTATATATATATATATATGTATATATATATATATATATGTATATATATATATAATTGCTTATTTTTTTTATTTATTTAATTTAATTTTGGGGGGTAAAACGTTGTAGAAGTTGCACATGAATTGGGAAACAGAGGGCTAGATATACTGGGTGGCTTGATGACTTGAGCGAGGACAGGTGATTGATTGCAGATGAAACACAGGTGAGAAGCAAAATAATCAAGGCCAAATGAGGAACTCAATGAACACAAAGCTAACCCAAAAAAAAACATTGGATACAAGAAGCTAAGTCAGATTCACCAAGAAAAAAGCCAGTTGCATGTTTATTTTTATTAACTGGAACATCTGGTACAGTTGAAGTTGTGAATCAATGCAGCAAAACTGGAGCTCCTTCAGTAACCTCTGAACTCTACTAAGGCCCTGTCCACACGTAGCCGGGGATCTGCCAAAACGTAGATATTTTTCTACGTTTTGGCCTGTCATCCACACGAAAACGGATCTTTTTAAAAACTCCGGCCAAAGTGAAGATCTGCATTTTCTCCGTTTTGGGTGTCTGCGTGTGGACAGACAAAACCGGAGTTTTAAGGTCCGCAACGTCACTTTCCGCGACAAAAAAATGCTGACATCACGTGTGCGACCTGTGTTTACACTAGCCGGCATCATGGATGCCCTCAGAGCTGCGCTCGCTTTATCAATTGTCCAAGCGCTTTCTGCTTGTTTGTTTTTGCAAGAGGAATTACTGCTCCTTGTGGAAGACCACAGACGAAGGACGAGGTTAAGAACGGGGGAAGTACTGCCGCCTACAGGTCTGGCATGTCCTTAACAACGTATTTATCTGGGTACGTGTGGACAGAGTTTGTCTTTAAAATGCGTTGGTGTGGATGCAAGTTTTTGGAGGAGCGGATATTCATTTTTAAAAAACCCCGGCTACGTGTGGACTAGGCCTAAGTAACAATGCATATAAGCCAAAGAGAGGCTTTGATTTAAAAGTAATGTCCTGCAGGTTAACATGAAATGTCCTTCACATGTACGGAAACAGAGTGCACATTTCAAACATTAATCTTTACTTATGTGAAATAGCAATAAATACAATTATTTGTCCAATGTCATCAGACTCTTGGCTATACAATGAAAAATTTTGCTCTTCATTCAATTTAATATTTGCAATAAACAGCTTTTTGTATTTTCCCAAAATGTTATGTTACAGCTAAACACAGTTTTCATTCATCTGCAGCCAAAAGTGAATGTAGATGTTTTTGGATCAACATTATTAGCTCATTAACTGCCAGCCATGTCCTGATCAGAAAAGCCCTTCGCTGCCAGCGTTTTTCCAGTTTTTTAAGAGTCACAGGAAGTTGTGCGCTAGGCTGATTTAAACGCCAAAACTAACAAAACAAAAAGTAGACTCACCACTTACATCAGGAAGAATCCGCGTGTTTCGAGCTTTATCCGTTCCTTCATAATCCGTTGTCAAAATGTGATCAGCAGACGCTTTTCCGGTTCGCTCCTCACTTTTTTTACAGCAGCGGCCCAAAACGATCTCCTACCACATGGATTTTCTGCTTTCTGATCATGTGATGTGTGGCGTACGCGGATGAAGATCGGCTTTAGAGCTGGGAAGTTTGTTTTCACGGTGCGGGGGCTCGATCCGACACCCACACAGTAAAAAAATGCAAATGACGACTTTAGTCTTTAGTCATCAATCGTCATTGGCGGTGAACAGTTGGATTTAAAATGATGACTTTTGTCATCGGTGGCAGTTAATGAGTTAAAGTCTGAAGTTAGATGTAGACATGAACATGGATGCAGCTGTTGTTGGACCGTGACGCTAGGCTTTGTTTTTATCCACGGGGAAATGTTTTAATGACCTGGGCAGTTTAATGGATGAGTCTGACATTTCGCCAACCACCCCTGGCGAGACCACTGAAGATTTTGTAGCGTGAAATAGTTTGAGAATAAAACTTCCACTCAAGTATTGATAGTGAACATGCAGGTCACCAATGCTCTGTGTTCAAATGAGTAATATGTTAATTTACGGAAATTTTATGAATTCGGAATATATCCAAAAACTTACCTAAACCCTAACCCTAACCTGCATCGGGATCAGAACAGTTTAAACTTCCTTACTTAATCTGAATGAACATTTCAGCTTTTTCCTCAATCTAAATTTAACAACTTGTAACCATGAAACAAAAAACATCACATAATTCAACTGGCTCCTATTATTTTTGGAGAGAAAGGAAATAACAGCATGTGAAAATGCAATTTAAGGCTTTGACTTGTCTCACAGACAGAAATGCCTCCTCCAAATGTTCTTTTGAAACAAAACTGACAGATTTTCCAAAATGAGCATGGAATTTCATCATCCGCTCTCCCTGTTGCGTTCAGTGGTGGAAATGAGCTCTCAGCACCGGGCCCATTAGAGAGAGAGGCGCTCACACCTCCCTCAGATCCCATTTGAAATGTTCTAGAAAGGATCAGGTTTCAGTAAAAGCTTCTTTCCTTCTCTATGTGCTGCAGCTAATGACAGAGATGAGAAGTGTCAGGGCGATATTCCCCACCCTCCCCCGGCAGATTTAGCATTAGCATAATGGGTTTTTTAACACTGCACCTTAGTGCCACGGGGCCCCGTGGAAGCTAACTGTCCGGGGCCATTAGTGGCCAACTGGCAGTCAGCCAGTGCTCACATATCAATTCAAACCAAAAAGACTGCAAATGGGGCGGCACAAAAAAGAGGTCATCCATTTTTTATGTTGGGACTGAGTCTTTGAAGAACAAAAGTGGAAGAAAAACAAGAACATGGAAGAGTATAAACTTTGTATTGCTTTGTAAAAACCACCAGGACTTTTGTGATTCCTGGCTAAAACTAATAATTAGTTATGGACAATAAACCTGGGATCACAGAAACAAAAAACACATTTTAGATTTTTGTTATCCAATCACAAACTGGTACCTAATTACCTGTGTTTGATTTTTTTTTAAATACACATTTGCAGGATTTTATTACAAAGGTTTGATTCTTTAGCCAACAAAGTTATGTTACTTTATTTAGCCTTAACATTTGGAAAGTTGTTCCTTTGGGGTATGGGATGGACTAAAAGTAGCCTGAGGACTAGTGCTAGGACTAGCCTGAAAATACACTTGGATGCATTAAAACATTATAGGGATGAGGATCTACATCTCCAAATCTGAGGCAAAGGTTCTTGGCCAGAAAAAGATGGACTGCCATCTTTGGGTCGGTGGAGAGGTCCTGCCTCAAGTGAAGGTGTTTATGTATCTTTGGGTCTCTTTTATGAGTGAGGGAAGGAGGGAGCGTGAGGTTAACAGGTGGATCAGGGCAAAGGTGAGTGGAAGAGTGGAAGCAGACCCACGTCTGACATTAACTCATTCACTGCCAATGACGTGTCATTTGCATTTTTTACTGTGTGAAAACAAACATCCCATCTCTAAAGCCGATCTTCATCCGCATACGTCATACGTCACGTGATCAGGAAGCAGAAAATCCATATGTTAGGAGATCGTTTTGGGCTGCTGCTATAAAAAAAGTGAGGCGCGAACCGGAAAAGCCATTCAAAATTCGACAACGGATTATGAAAGAACGGATACAATTTGAAACGTGTGGATTCTTCCTGATGCAAGAGGTGAGTGTCTTCTTTGTTTTGGTTTTTTGGGCGTCAACATCATCCAAGCACGCAGCGTTCTGTGACTCTTAAAAAAAATGATAAAAATGGTGAGAAATGCTGGCAGCAAATGAGTTAACATTTGAGAAGAAGACCTCGAAAAAGCTGTCACTTAAATGGGTGAAGTACTTCACTGTCAGTGAACTGTCTAAATAATTAGCCTTATGGTTTCATGTTACCTATTGGCCAAGCTAAGAGATTAAACCCAAAATAGTGACTTTTTTAGTTCCTGATGAAATTAAAACAATGATAAGTGCATTAAAAACCAACACATTTACACAGGTCTATTAAACTTTCTGACTTAACCCACAAACTGATGATGCCTAAAAGTAGATTGTTGTGATCATAATGGCCGCAGGTAGAGTAGGTGCAGTCTGCACCCAGCCTATGGGAGTGATAACTGCTAATAACAGATATTTAGTATAGTGGAGTGTGTAACTGTTTACATAATATCCAACGGTGAATAACAGAGTTCAAGCGTTGGTTCTAAGTAGGGCTGCACGATATTAGGAAAACCTGCGATATTCGATAACAGTGCTTAATATTGCGATATCGATATTAGTCACGATAAATGAACAAATACTAAAGTATGCAGTGTTGATGTCGTCTGGCGTGTGACGTCTGCTCTGGGTTCAAAGCAAACAAAAACTAATGCATGAATTCCATTACCACATAACATTTTAATTGCAAAAATATGCAGCTGCTCCTGCTACTGTATTAGCAGCTACAGCCGCTACTGTATTAGCAGCAACACCTGCTACTGTATTAGCAGCAACACCTGCTACTGTATTAGCAGCTGTACCCGCTACTGTATTAGCAGCAACACCTGTTACTGTATTAGCAGCAACACCTGCTACTGTATTAGCAGCAACACCTGCTACTGTATTAGCAGCAACACCTGCTACTGTATTAGCAGCGGCACCCGTTACTGTATTAGCAGCAACACCTGCTACTGTATTAGCAGCAACACCTGCTACTGTATTAGCAGCAACACCTGCTACTGTATTAGCAGCAACACCTGCTACTGTATTAGCAGCGGCACCCGTTACTGTATTAGCAGCAACACCTGCTACTGTATTAGCAGCAACACCTGCTACTGTATTAGCAGCTGCGCCCGCTACTGCATTAGCAGCAACACCTGCTACTGTATTAGCAGCTACACCTGCTACTGTATTAGCAGCGGCACCCGTTACTGTATTAGCAGCTACACCTGCTACTGTATTAGCAGCTACACCCGCTACTGTATTAGCAGCTGCACCTGTTACTGTATTAGCAGCTACACCTGCTACTGTATTAGCAGCTGCACCCGTTACTGTATTAGCAGCTGCACCCGCTACTGTATTAGCAGCTGCACCCGCTACTGTATTAGCAGCTGTACCCGCTACTGTATTAGCAGCTGCACCCGCTACTGTATTAGCAGCAACACCTGCTACTGTATTAGCAGCTGCACCCGCTACTGTATTAGCAGCTGCACCCGCTACTGTATTAGCAGCCGCACCTGCTACTGTATTAGCAGCAACACCTGCTACTGTATTAGCAGCTGCACCCGCTACTGTATTAGCAGCTGCACCCGCTACTGTATTAGCAGCCGCACCTGCTACTGTATTAGCAGCAACACCTGCTACTGTATTAGCAGCAACACCTGCTACTGTATTAGCAGCTGCACCCGCTACTGTATTAGCAGCTGCACCTGCTACTGTATTAGCAGCTGCACCTGCTACTGTATTAGCAGCTGCACCCGTTACTGTATTAGCAGCTGCACCCGCTACTGTATTAGCAGCTGCACCCGCTACTGTATTAGCAGCTGTACCCGCTACTGTATTAGCAGCTGCACCCGCTACTGTATTACCAGCTGCACCTGCTACTGTATTAGCAGCTGCACCCGCTACTGTATTAGCAGCAACACCTGCTACTGTATTAGCAGCTGCACCCGCTACTGTATTAGCAGCTGCACCCGCTACTGTATTAGCAGCTGCGCCCGCTACTGTATTAGCAGCCGCACCTGCTACTGTATTAGCAGCAACACCTGCTACTGTATTAGCAGCAACACCTGCTACTTTATTAGCAGCTGCACCCGCTACTGTATTAGCAGCTGCACCTACTACTGTATTAGCAGCTGCACCCGCTACTGTATTAGCAGCAACACCTGCTACTGTATTAGCAGCTGCACCCGCTACTGTATTAGCAGCTGCACCCGCTACTGTATTAGCAGCCGCACCTGCTACTGTATTAGCAGCAACACCTGTTACTGTATTAGCAGCTGCACCTGCTACTGTATTAGCAGCTGCACCCGCTACTGTATTAGCAGCAACACCTGCTACTGTATTAGCAGCTGCACCCGCTACTGTATTAGCAGCTGCACCCGCTACTGTATTAGCAGCCGCACCTGCTACTGTATTAGCAGCAACACCTGCTACTGTATTAGCAGCTGCACCCGCTACTGTATTAGCAGCTGCACCCGCTACTGTATTAGCAGCCGCACCTGCTACTGTATTAGCAGCAACACCTGCTACTGTATTAGCAGCAACACCTGCTACTGTATTAGCAGCTGCACCCGCTACTGTAATAGCAGCTGCACCTGCTACTGTATTAGCAGCTGCACCTGCTACTGTATTAGCAGCTGCACCCGTTACTGTATTAGCAGCTGCACCCGCTACTGTATTAGCAGCTGCACCCGCTACTGTATTAGCAGCTGTACCCGCTACTGTATTAGCAGCTGCACCCGCTACTGTATTACCAGCTGCACCTGCTACTGTATTAGCAGCTGCACCCGCTACTGTATTAGCAGCAACACCTGCTACTGTATTAGCAGCTGCACCCGCTACTGTATTAGCAGCTGCACCCGCTACTGTATTAGCAGCTGCGCCCGCTACTGTATTAGCAGCCGCACCTGCTACTGTATTAGCAGCAACACCTGCTACTGTATTAGCAGCAACACCTGCTACTTTATTAGCAGCTGCACCCGCTACTGTATTAGCAGCTGCACCTACTACTGTATTAGCAGCTGCACCTGCTACTGTATTAGCAGCTGCACCCGCTACTGTATTAGCAGCTGCACCCGCTACTGTATTAGCAGCTGCACCCGCTACTGTATTAGCAGCTGTACCCGCTACTGTATTAGCAGCTGCACCCGCTACTGTATTAGCAGCTGCACCTACTACTGTATTAGCAGCTGCACCCGCTACTGTATTAGCAGCTGCACCTGCTACTGTATTAGCAGCAACACCCGCTACTGTATTAGCTGCTGCACCCGCTACTGTATTAGCAGCTGCACCCGCTACTGTATTAGCAGCTGCGCCCGCTACTGTATTAGCAGCCGCACCTGCTACTGTATTAGCAGCAACACCTGCTACTGTATTAGCAGCAACACCTGCTACTGTATTAGCAGCTGCACCTGCTACTGTATTAGCAGCTGCACCTGCTACTGTATTAGCAGCTGCACCCGCTACTGTATTAGCAGCCGCACCTGCTACTGTATTAGCAGCAACACCTGCTACTGTATTAGCAGCAACACCTGCTACTGTATTAGCAGCTGCACCCGCTACTGTATTAGCAGCTGCACCTGCTACTGTATTAGCAGCCGCACCCGCTACTGTATTAGCAGCTGCACCTGCTACTGTATTAGCAGCTGCACCCGCTACTGTATTAGCTGCTGCACCCGCTACTGTATTAGCAGCTGCACCCGCTACTGTATTAGCAGCTGCACCTGCTACTGTATTAGCAGCCGCACCCGCTACTGTATTAACAGCTGCACCCGCTACTGTATTAGCAGCTGCGCCCGCTACTGTATTAGCAGCCGCACCTGCTACTGTATTAGCAGCTGCGCCCGCTACTGTATTAGCAGCCGCACCCGCGTATTATGTGAACGGACCCATCTGATTGGCCGCATATCAGAAGGGCTACATTTGATTGGTCAAATAATTCTTCCGCGTAAAAAACAGAGCTGGTTTACAAAAAGTTGATGTATGACACGGATGGAAATGTTTGCGATGGGCCTATCGCACGTCCTGTTATCGCGATGATGATAATTTTTCGATATATTGTGCAGCCCTAGTTCTAATGTACTGCTGCTATGTTGCCTTGGACTATGGTCAGCAGCAGACATTCATCCTGCATTATAAGCTTCAGCTGCACTTTCTCCAGTTAGTTTAGCTTTCCCGTGGCATTCTCCACTCTCCATATGGGGCAGCATCTGCAGGGAAGCGGATGCTATGCTGGTCTGGTAAAGAGGAAATTAAGCAAGAAAGCATAGCTCTTTATTTACCTTCAACTTAACCCTCATCTATGATACTGACCAAAAGAACATCACTAATACAAATGGCTGAAATGAGTTTCCTTCGTCCTCAGAGCTCAAATATTTGACTAACCTCGGGTCCAGACTGGAGGCACGAAACAGTAGTGGAATGGTTTACTCGCATGCTTTGCTCTGCACCAGTCCACACCTGGAGTCTTAGCAATGGGGCTGTTTCTCTGCCCTCCTCCTAGCTAGACTCACAAGATCACAAAATCCCTTGAGACTTCAAGGATCACTGTTTGTTTATGCCACCCAACATTTAACCAAGAAGAAGATGGAGATCACGGCGACCCGCGGCTGGTTTGAATCAACTCCATAGACTATAATGGGTTGTATTTGAAGCAGCAACGTTCTGCTGCCGTTCCACTCCGCTGATGCTTCCATCAGGAGGTTGCAGGCATTCTACAGTCTCCACATCGGCCAGGGAACGCCTGCGATCCTTCTGGTAGAGATTGCTGTGGAAAGCGCGTAAACCAGACTTGGATAAGAGGGTGAAAACGGTTTAATGAATATTAAATTTTCATGACTTGGAGACAGATTCCAACTCCTGGTAACCAGGAAGGATGATGGATGGATGAAATGAGCGAAACATCTCGACACGCTGCGGTGAGTGGAGAAGGAGTATGTCTCCTTCTCTGATTCACATAATTCTAACAGTTTCTACTTCTCCGCTGTGAATCAGTGTCCACTAGTAGAACTCATTGTGAGCAGTTTTGTACCCAATCAGGTAAACATACTGTTGAGTGAAGGTATTTTTTTTCATGCCAGTTTCTGGCTGACAAAAAATACTGAAGGTTAAAAGGAGAGCCTCTCTTTATTTTTGCTTTTGACGGAACAAAAATTTAATTTAGAACCGAGCAAGGTGAGACCGTTGACCGAGAAAAACGAAACAAATCTTTATTTCCGGGTCAAATCCTCCCCAGAACGTCTCCTCCTTTTGAGCAGTGTAGCATATTCCAGTTTGGGTCGACACAGTGAAGCTTGGTGCTCCGGAAACACGCAGTGACAGAAGACCAAACTGCCCAAAGGCTTCGCCTTGTACAAAGCTGCTTCATGTTTGCATCACATTTAGGTTTTTGCTGTGCTTGTGAGGTTGCTGTGTTGTTATTTGTATCGTTGAATCTCTCCTGCCAAAAGCTTTGGATCCACCTAAAGGTAACTTCTCCTTTTTTCTTCTTCTCAGTTCATTCCCCAGCTCCACTGATATTTTTTTCTAAATTTCTTCCATTGTGTGTGGACCGTGGAAGTTTATTTTTAGCCTTCCTTTTGCAGAGGTGCCATTCCCAACACATAATGAAAGCCTGGTGCTCATTATGGTTACTGGAAGATAGTGAACTGTCGCGTACGGCTGAGACAAATGTAGAACACCCCCCACTGCCTACCAAATGAAAATAATTACACTCCAGAGCCCCTCACATTGTTCTCATTACTCACTGGGTACGAGGTTCCGCAGAGACAAGAACATTACCACATTTTAAGCAGAAAGTGCACAATAGCACAAACAAGATTTGTCTTTTTTTTCAGTTTATGGAGAGGAAGAATTAAACTAAGAAAAAATAAAGAAAAAATATATGTAAATACACACCACAGTGAGATTTATATTAGAGACAACAATGTAAGAAATTGAAGGTGCAAATTGGGTGAAAGATTATTTTACTTATATTTTGCTTGCATGTGAAAGAAGACTTCACAGAGAAGTGGACGCTACTTTTAATTGGAAAGACTGTTTATTTCATGCTGTGCCATTACTTCCATGTGCCGTTTTTTTAAATGATTTTACTAATGTCAGTAAATCAGATTTAGCTAAGTTAGTGGGAATGAAAATTACACTACAGGAAATGTACTTTTTAAAAATGAATTATTGATTAATGTTGTGTCAATTAGAGAAATAGCATTGACATTTAATTATATACAAATAAAAATAAAAACAGTAGCTTTATTACCCAGCCTTTCCACTGGATCCGTAAGCAGTGTGTAATGTAATAGAAATGTGTCTGCAGTTCCACGCTCATCCACCAGGGGCTGGCTCTGGAAAGGAGCAAGTTTGCATTGACTCCCATGTTAAAAACGCCAACTCCCCAGCAGAAACAAACAAGTTTTCGTGTAGACTAACACATTGTATCTGAGGTGTTTGTGGATTATTCACATGCATTCATAAAGTTCTAACTAGGTTAGTGGATTTGTTCACTCTGCTGCAATAAACGGAAGACGTAGCAGAAATGAAAGTCAAGGAGGAACAAACCCATTTCAGACTCATTTTCCATTCTCCACTCCTCCATTCAAAGTAAACGTGGCCATCAAATATTGAGCATCTTTTTGGAGATGTCCTAGAAGGTATTTTTGCCACCATTAGAGTCACCAAAGCAGCAAAGGTCAAAGAAAGCACATTAAAAACCCTGCACGACCTTAGCTGTCACCACGGCTTACCAGAGGAGGATTTTCTTTTGAGCAAAGGCACGTGTCCAGCATCCGTTGAATGTAAAAGGGACCAACGTCTCCTGGGGCTGAAACCTTTGTCTCTTACTCTGCTATCAGGAAATCGTTTATTCTGCGTAAGTAATGGATCCTCAACCGAGTCATGAAGACTCATGAGTTATTAAGTGACAAATTCGTTGATTATTGATTGCACACCCTTTTGCAGATTCCAAGTGTCAAGAACTTCAAATGCTGACATATGTCATTAGAGGCTCTTTTTATATCCACCTTTGTCTTGGAATAATTTTGTAGTGACTTTATGCATAAGATAAGAGTTTGAGACTAAATTCATATTTTGGGTTAAACACAAAATGTTGAAGAGTTGAGTTGCTTCCAGGGAGTCTGGTCTGCACAGACAATAAACAAATGTAACATGAGGGATGTGCATGAAGTGCCAGGTGGAGGAAAATAGAGCGACATTTCCCTCCAGCCATGCCGCTTCAGGTTTCTTTCCTGAGCCAGATTTAATTGGCGGAGGACAGGTTAAAATATGGCCACCGAGTGACGGAGGCAGGGAGAGGAAGAACATTGTTCTCATTTTCCATCCCATTGAACCCCGGTACTAAATGGCTCATCATCAGTGTGTTGTAAAGGAAGGCTGTTTTATGTACACAGCCAAGTTGTGCAAATTTGAAGGTCAATAAATGAGTGGAAATCCTACAAGTCTTGTAATAAAGTCACTCATGTAGATCTGTCGCACATTTATTAACTCTGAGTGGCTTTATAGCAAAGTGAGTTATGGACCCAAATCAAGGACAGCTCAACCTTTATTGTGGAGAAAAGGTCTCGTGTTCTACGGTCTTTGTATCTGCAGACTAGATCTACATGATTATTTATGCTATCTAGTAGAATCTACTAGAGAACTGCCGCCTTTGCTGTGGCTTTGTCTACTATTGCTGATTTGTTGACATTTCAGAGACTCTGTTAGATGCAGGACATAAGCACAGTTGTTCTTTCAGGGGAAACTTTGTGATTTTGCAGCATTATTGTTCTCATCACTGGTACAGATACTCTTACACAGCACTTTGTCACAATCATGAAGTCATATTGTTTTTTCACTGCCTGGCTGAGATGCCCCAGGCTGCAATAAACAGTTTGGGGTGAAATATTTGACCCCACCCTCAGAACATGATTTAATGTTGCCCAAGTTCAAACACGGGCAGAAAAAAAGTCACTGCTGAAGGACATTTTTTTTATAATAAAAGTGTGAAAACTGCACACCAAACAAGAGTTACTGGTCTCAATGTTACCACATAAGGTCTTTTTAATATTCTCATCTTCCATTTGGTCAGGAACAGCAGGAACTGGGATCTAAGATGGAGACTCGAGTCTAAGATTTAGACTCGAGTCACATACAACTAGATTTGACTTAGATCCACCCTCTAAGACTGTAAACCTGAATTAGATTTGTGGTTTCTGTTGTTAGGAGTGAAACTGTAGACTGCTTGACCAATCCATTGTGCGCAAATGGATCGCTGGTAGCCTGGAAATGTGTACCAACTTTAAAAGAAGCAAAAGATTTTGCTCTGTGGGTCGGTCTAAACAAGCGCCATTATAGCCTCAGTGGGTCTACCATTGGCCCGAAGTCAGGCCAATAACAGAGCTTTATGTTTGTAGAGAGATTTTGGGCGGACTTAGCACCAGAGCTGTGATGAAGAAAACCAACAAAGATGGTGTCGGCTCAGGAACAGTCACGGTCTTTCTTGCTCTGATTGGTCCTAGCAGAGTCCAGTTGTGCTGAAACAGTCTGAATGACAACCGTAGATTCTGCCCCATGACTGAGCTCTTTCAATGGGCCATGGCCAGACTATGTGTTCTCATGTATAGAATGGCTTGCCAGACTAGATCGCTTGAACTTTTGTTCTGAATCAACAAAATATTTGTAAAAATAAATAAATAAATAAATAGTTTGTTTGTGACAGTGACTTAATCAGAAGTGGCATCAAATTTAAATTCATTCATACAGTAAAAGTAACATAACAATTCTGATCCTATAAAAGAAAAGGTATTTTCTACATTTTATCACAGTTCAGAGTAAAACTTTCATTTTTATGGATTTCTAAAAATAAATCCTACATAATTCCTCAAAGGGAGAAACTTCAGATTGCTGCTTTAAAGACTTGAGAATTGACTTGGTAAAATGACTAGTGTTCCCAACACTGTCACAAGTAATTTGACACTCATTGTAAATGTATTCTTTACTGTTGATTAAGTGAGTTAAATTCAAGTCTTTAGAGTTGAACATTAGAGGTAGTGTTGCAGCTGGATTCTGTCTGGTTCTGGTCCAGTTTTACTAGTTTGTAGTCAGTGTGGGAAACTCGGTTCTTTGAGTTTGTGGTTTAATGATGATCTGATTTAAAATCTTTTTTTCTAAAACAAACAATAACCCTTTCCCTTCTCAACAGCAGTTGTCCAGGAGGAAGGCAGGAGGTAGTGCAGGTTTTCCATTTATCAGAAGGTTGCAGGTTCGACCCTGACTCCGACCAGAGAGTGCTGCTGTTGTGTCCTTGGGCAAGACACAAAACCCACCTTGGCTGCTGGTGGTTGTCGGAAGGACAGGTGGCGCCAGTGTTTGGCAGGCCTCGCCTCTGTCAATGCGCCCCAGGTCAGCTGTGGCTACATCGTAGCTCATCACCACCAGCGTGTGAATGGGTGAATGAGTGATTGTGGCGTGAAGTGCCTTGGGGGACTTGTAGAACCCTAAGAAGGTGTTATACAAACACAAACCCTTTACCATTTTCACTTATGTAAGAGGTACAAGATAAAAACAAACACAAAGCAACTCCCAGTTTTACAGCTTTTTTTTCTACAGATTCATGGGCTCGACACACGGGAGGCGACATCGCCTCTCCTCCGTTCATTTTCAATGAGACATGCGCGACAAAGCGATAATCGCGGGTCTCCCTCCTACCAAGCGAAAAAAGTGCATGTGAAATTTTGCACTCGTGCACGTGTCGTGCACAGGCGACCCAGCGACGCGATCCCAGAAAGTTGAAATATTTTCAACTTTTCATCGCTGTCGCTCGGACGAGGGCCAATCAATGGAGGTTTCATTCACTGACCAATGAGCGGACAGGATGCTCCGTACATCTCTGAGCAAACATGGAGGAGAAGTTGATACTTGCTGTGACGGATTTTCCAGAACTGTAAAATATTTCTACCAAAGAATACAAAGATATTCACAAAAAGGCCGCGGCGTGGGAAATTCTTGGGGCCGGAATTAACACATGCCCCTCATTAAATGATGGTATTCTCTGTTTCTTTCTCTGCTTTGTAATATGGGATGAACCCATTCTCGGGTTATTTTTTTTATATAGTAAAATCAGAAGTAAGATTTCACATAACTCTAGCAGCACCTTGTGAAACATCATATCTACCAATTTTTTGACTCTGAACCGCTTAAATAACCATAATTCCCTCCAACCTGACACAGCCAATCAAAACAACGGAAGATTTGATTTCACCATGGAACAGAACGCGTCGATGGCTTTGACGCTGGCCGCTGCCGCGGGTCGCCTCCCGTGTGTCAGGTAATAAAAGCGACAGTGACGAATTTCGCTGATCGCGGTCGTTTGTCGCCTCCCGTGTGTCGAGCCCATTAGACATTAGCTGGAAGAACAAAGAAAGCCAAACTAAATTACTTCCCTCTATTACAAAGTATCCGGATACTGGAGTAACATTCTCACATGCAACCAGACATAAGCTGCTTTTAACCCATTGCTAAAATAAAAGAAAGGAATACTTTATTTTTCATTTTGTTGCACTGTCATGCTTTTACATGGAAGGGACTGTTATAGTGATCTGCTGTTAGTGGTGGGAATAACAGTAATAATAGTGATATGGCAATTGCAGAAATTATGATTTAGTTTGTTATTATGCCATTCCTATTAGCAAACAGATATTAGCCACACTCACATGGTTAATAACTAGAAACACTGAGCAATAATGAACTAGAAACCAATTAACCTTATGATGAATAATGATTAAAAAATAATAACTAACATCGTTTAGAATGCAATAATAATCAACTGCTGTATCATAGCAGGGTTTGTTAAAGGATGATTTAATTTCATAATATGTATTAACTCAAAACTACATTAATACTGTTTTGCATTTTTTTAATTAATATGTGGGGATAAAAGAATGATACTCAGAACTAACTGAGGGCCATCACTAGAGAGGAGCAGGCATTTTATTATTATTATTTATCATTTGAACTGATTTGTGTTTTTGTAGCATCTGAAGATTGGACCAATCTGACTCCATCACAATCTGACTCAATTACACGAGAAACAGCAGGAAACCAGACATAATGGGAATGCAAAGCACCAAAGTAACAACAATTAAATACCTCTTCTCTGAGGATAATAGAGTCATGGCCTGGTTGCAAATTTAAACATCACATTACAACTAATTAAATTTTTGTTAGTGTTTTTTTTCCTCTATAAGTCAAAACGTGAAGGGTGACGGTGTGCTATGAGAATTGAGAGAAAACGTGCCAAAGTAGTGAACTCCTTAGAAAAGTGAAGACCTTAAAATGGAATATTGTTTATAGATTTTTAATACAAAATGACAGTAGCTGGGATGAATTTTAAAAGTGAGTCAAAGTCCCAGTTCTACTTGAAACGGTCACATTTTGGTCTGGGGTCTGGAGGCTCTATGACTAACAGCCATTTGATCATTTCTTCTTTTAATTATTATTCATTTGAAGCCACAAAATCTAATTGACCGTTAAGAATTGCAGTTTAATTTATTAGTCAGTTTCAGGCAAACGGGAATAAACCTAAAGTACTAACTAACTAACTAACTAACTATCTAACTACATTATTATTAACTACATTATTATTATGGCGGCATGGTGGCACAGTTGTTAGCACTTGCCTCGCATCACGAAGGTTGCAGGTTGGAAACTCGGCTGCGGCCTTTCTGCGTGGAGTTGCGTGTTCTCCCCATGCATGCGTGGGTTTCCTCCGGGTACTCCGGTTTCCCCCACAGATCACAACATGCCCTATAGGTTCTAAACTGTAAGTCGCTTTGGATAAAAGCGTCTGCCTAATAAATAAACGTAATCATAAACCATGATGCTGAAAAAACAGGCAAAAATCATCTTCTTGTGCTTTTTTTATTGATGGTTGATAAACTGGGAAAGGCAACTGCTAGCCTTTATATTAGCTACCAGCAGAGTAAACATAAAGTTGCCATAAAGCAGGAAGAGACCTCCCACTAGTGTTCCCACCTGAACCTGAACCACAAAACTGTTAAGTTTAGTTTCCGGTCGGCAGACGGCTACTGTGTTTAACCCAAATTTTGGCTCAAGATCCACTGAAACGAGTTTGAAAGAACTAGCTTAAAGTGCTACTTAAATAAACCGTTGAACTGTACATTACTACCTTAATAAAAATACACCAGGACATGTATGACCCAAACACTTAACAATAATCAAAAACAAGTAGTTTTTATTTATTACTGCAATGGCTTGCCTAATAATTCTGCTACATAAAACTGTGATGTCTTAAAATGCTGAAAATTCTCATTAATGCAACATTCAGCTCAAATATCTTGAGTAATTCTATTTTTTAATCTCATATGGAGGGTTCTGGAGTCAGAACGTTGGGTAGGAAGAGAGTCATCAAAGTTTTAGCTCAACCATTAAGCTGATGTTAACTCATTCACTGTCATTGACGACAAAAGTCAACATTTTAAATCCAGCTGTTCACTGCCAATTCTCTGCTTTGTTTTGGTTGTTTTGGCATCGACATCATCCTAGCACGCAACATTCTGAAAACAGTAAAAACGGTGAGAAGCGCTGGCAGCAACGGGCTTTACCGATCAGGAAACGGCTGGCAGCGAATGAGTTAAGCACATGTTGGTAAGAACTTCTTTGTGATGTTTGCATCATTGTGTTACAAGAAAATAAGACAAGTAAACCTGCTAAAACACAAAAATTAAAGTGGTTAATTTAAGTGCAACTCTGGTTCATGTGGTTTTTGGTCAAATTTCCAAGGAGTTTCTTCATTGGGTCTGAACTTCTACATGTGGACCCATTGGTCACCAAGTCTCAGTTGGTGTGCTTTAGATTCATGAAAATAGACACCCCTCTAGAAAAACCTCTTAAAATGACCAGTTAGTGTTGTTTCTTACACAGCTGTGGTGTTTGAATCCATCCATCCAGGTGAGGAAACTGCTACTGTAGTTATGAAATAACTATTCCTCAATGACATTCCATGTGCTTATACATATATATGCAGCTCATCTGAATAAAACTATGTCTTGAAAAGCATGAAAATCTTCAAAGGTGATCCAGTTCTTTGAAGGTGCCAGTGGTAGCTTCAAAGAGCAACATACATTTCTCCCTGTTGGCTGGAAGCTCACAGGCGTTTAATGAGAGGCTCTGTGGAGGTGTCTGGAGACAGGCTGGTACCCACTTCTCTTTTTTCTCATAATATGTCCTGCGCTGTGGAATGACGAGAGCCAAATCTTACATAAGGTGCACATGCTTTTATGGTTTTGCATATCTTCATGAAACAGCACTCTTCCAGGGTTGGTAAATAGTGTTGCTATCAGCCACACCTGAGTAAAGGAAGTTTCCTTTTATAGCTTCGCTTTTTCACCCCAGCTTGGATGGTAACCGTAGGTCTTTCCTAACTTAGCAACACAGTTCTGTTTTGTTTTATCCGTTTTAGTGATGCACCAATACCACTTTTTTCCAAATCGATACGATACCGATGCTTGCATCTGAGTACTCGCCGATATCGGTTACCGATACTTGTACCACACAAGAAAATGAATTGGAATACAGGTTTATTTTCTTCCTCTGCTTTCAACAGAAAAAACTAAGGTAAATAAAAAATGAAATATATTAATATAAATGATCACAAAACTAAAATATTAGGTGAACAGAAATGACTTTCAGGCAACTGCATTGGTATCGGTTAACTTTTACCGATACCAGTACCGGTATCGATGTATCCCTAATCCATTTAACTTGTTTAGTCTAATCGGCATGCATTTTGCTGGATTATTGTTCAGTTGCACATGCTGGACACTTTGGTGCATCCTGATTCGATGCTTTTGCATCTACTTTTCCAGCAGTGCTCTCTCTCCCTAACCAAAGCAGCTTTTACAGTCTTGGTGTTAACAATCCTGCTAAAGACAGCACAGCTTCCAGCAGGCATAAATACCCACCCAAAGCAGATCCCTGGCTTTAGTTTTATCATTGTTTGGTTCTGACAAACTCTAATGTTACAACTATCTCCAACAGAGCGTCACCACTGCGTGACTGCCTGCTTATTTGTCCTCCTTTAATAGATTTTTTGTAGCCCATTAAGCTTTATAGTGCTTTCTAACTAGCAGAGGACGTTTTTCTTCGTTTTGTCTCCACTAAAGAAACTACAGCTGATTGAATGCTCTCAGGCAGCTTTTATGGAAGGCATAGGGGTTGTCCTCTATAGGCTGTTTCCTCTCACCTCTTTCTCTCTTTCCCGTGTTGCGTATGTTTGATTACAAGAGCAGCACCTGCTGAGCGAGAAGAAGGTCACAGCTGCAGCCCATCATCCACCCTTTCCATAAATACCTTGTTGCTACATCCACACATGCCACCACATCGTAAATTTCTAAAGCAGTTTGTTGGCCGACTTAAACCAAGTTGCTATTAAAACTTATTTCAGTTTAATTTGACATGACTGCGTCTAGAAGCTCCACAATCCGCTCTTGTCCTTTTCTGATGTTTCACCTACACCCGTTTTATAACAAGAGTCACTTTCAGCTCCTCCTTTAGATTGTGCTCTTTCCATTTTTCCGGCATGAGGAAAATCAAAGCAGCTACATGGTGACTGATCAAAATCATGTAACTGCTATACACAACCGTGCTGTCGTAGTAACTGCATTGTAAACTAATGATTTATTTTACAAGTGCAAGCCTGAAAACTGGTGCTAAAGAAGGAAAAACAGATCAAAAGTTACAGAGGAGCATAAATGTCATGTCAAAGAGAAAATTTCTAAATAAGGTCGAAGGTTAGAGCAAAAAAAAGCCCAAGAACGAAAACTGATGGCTTTCTGAACCGGACTGTGATTCTTCTGTTTATTTTTTATCATTCATATTACTGAAGGCTATTGGATGCATTTGTACTATGTGGACTAAATAAAACATCAGATTTTATTGCTATGAGGCTCCACAACTGCTCTAAAAATGTCCTTCATTCCTTCGCAATAAGAGTTTAAAATGTCCACATGTAGCTCAGAGCATCTTAATATAACAAATGTGTGTGTAGGTATTGCACCAAAGATCAGTATTTACAACCTGCTTTGATAAGCCTCTGAGGCTCTGTGGCATCTGAGTAAGTTGAAGACCTTGAACACAGGTAGACGGCTATCTTTATTGTTTGGCCTGTCATCCACATGAAAGTGAAGATCTACAGCACCAAAAAGGGTTCTTTCAAAACCATCAACCAAAGTGGAGATGTGTGAATTCTCTGCTGTCAGCATTTACTCGTGAACGTTAATAAACACCCACCTAGTTATTCCACGTTCAAGGATTGTTTTTTTGAGAAGACAGTGATGATTCGGGGAAGTACTGCCACCTACAGGCTTGGCATTCTTATAAATATTTTATACATAGCGCCGGATAATCTTAGCTGAAAATAAGGCGGTGTGGACCCAAGTTTTTTTCCTAAATGGTCGAGGGAGAGATTTCGGTTTTATAAAAACCCGGCTGCGTGGGCATAATGCCTGACACTCCGATTTGGAGGAATTGAACATATTATGTGTTGGAAAAATAAATACATAAAATAAATAATTTATAGAATTAATAGGACCAGCAGGGTTGTTTGAAAAACTCTCCATTGGATGCCTCCCTCCCTTTTAAGGTCCAGGGGTCTCATTTGTCAAACATTGCATAGAATCCTTACTAAAACTATACTTACAGGGGCATTATGGAAGTGTGACAGCCAAAACATGTATAGAAATAATAAATGTCTTCTTCATACATTCTCCTGCAATGCCCTGGTCCTGTAGAATGAGCCCTGGCATTTTTACTGTGATTGCCTGTTTTTCTGTAAAATCACAGAAAAAGAGAGATGCTCGGGTCGAGCAGGCTGCTTCATGCGCGTTCACGCTCAGGCATCGCCCGTAGCATTTGCTATCCGTAGCTTTAGCAGCAGAGAGAGAGGCAGTGCCACTTTGTCGCTGTTCCTAACGCCTAGTGACAAAGCTAGCTACATTTCTGAGGACCCTTAGCTACTTTCTGTAGAACTTTCTTCTAGATATTTCCTGCAGATTAGCAACAAAATAGCCATTTTCACTCCGAACCGTTCTTTGAACGTTGTTTCAGCTGTCATCAAGCATATAAATGTTACAGATGCAAAGGACATCACTGGTGCTTTATTTCACCTAATAAGACGTCTGACTCCCGTGTAGAAGATCTGGGTTTGATTCTGGATGTGAACATAGTTTATTTTGAGTTTCTTTTTTACATTAATGGTATATTTTTTTTACAGTAAGATGCCCAAATTTTTATTTGAGACTCGCCGAACGGCATTGAATTCACAGATAAAAAAGATGTGGGTTCAACTTTCATTTTGGAACAATTTTTCAAGCAAGGGAAGGGAATGATCTGAGCATGCAGGAGGACTGACCCATCATAAACCTCTGTCGGCTGTGCTGAAGAGAAAGGTACTGAACCAAATTATTTAATTAATTAGCTGCACGTTCTCCTGTCCTCTGTCCTCCGGGTCACACACACACACACACACACACACACACACACACACACACACACACACACAGGACTGTCTCAGCTGTTATTTTCATTAAGGAGTGTGCACATACAGCATGCGCGCCTCGTGCACGAGCCTACTATTGAAGCTGCCGTTATGCTTTTTGCCTGAGGGGGCAATCGCGAGCATAAAAATTCAAAAGTCCGTAAAGTCCCTTTAAGCTCAGCAAAAAAATGTACTTACAACAAGCAGGTTTGTGATCTATCAAACATGGAGGACGCACAGCTGCACTCATCTCCGCTTCATAAATTGGAGAATAACAAGAATGTTTCTCAGCTGCATTTCAGTCACATCCCGCCCTCACCACACCCACGTACTGCCATAAATAGTCAATGCAAAGTGCCTTGTGGATCTCATGCATATACACAAGCCGGCTGTTGCAGCGCTCCGCCAATGACATGGCGACCGTAGCTCAAGGCAGCTCAAGGAAGCGCTATTTCACAGAAGCAGAAATTGAGGTACCTGTGGGTGAGGAGGAGAAATGAAAGGAAGTGCTTTTGCAAAACAAATAAGAGAAAATCCACGGAGTGGCACAGCGTTGCTGAAGCCGTCAATGCTGACTTCTTCAGAGAGATCTGTGACGGATATAAAAAAATAGTCCGATCAGGATTTGATCCCCAGACTCCCAGGTGAAAGTCACGCACACTAACCAGTCAGCCAAACGGAGATTACCCCTGTACAAATAGCCAGAGCTCATCATCAATCGGGTCACAGTGACAGGACACACATACACCATCACAGACGCATGACATTCTGTCTCAATCTGTCCCCCTACTGATATTCTGCATTCCGTATTCTGCGCTTCAGGCTGTGTGTGTGTGTGTGTGTGTGAGTGTGTGCGCATGTGTGTGTATATGCGCATGTGTGTGTGCATGTGGGGGGTCTTGTTTTGTGTGAAAACGAAGCAGTACAAGTGATAATGCTGCAGGATTTCATAATTGTATCTTCTCAGCAGCAGCACTGCAGGCGCTCTCCATGTCCAGCATGTGTGTAAGCCAGGTCCTTAGTCAACTTAAAGTTGCGCACACTTTTCCTCTTAGTTTTCTTTCATAAATCCCAACGTTTCCATGGAAAGTTGCATATGCAGTTTTCCGACCCCGTTTTGTGCGTAAGCAAGCTTGATAAATGAGGCCCCTGCTTACTGTCTTCAAGTCTCTTCTTGGACCGACTCCCTCTTCTATCACGGGACTCCTCTTCCCTTTTCACCCCCGTGTCCGCTCAGGTCAGCTGATCAGCTTCTCCTGACAGTCCCGCGATCTTGTTCTAAGGCCTGGAGTAGACTTGCTTTTTAACGAGACATGCGCGTGATGGCTGCAACGTGCAACTTGCGTTGATTTGAAGCATTGTTTGTGCGTGTCCCTTGAAATTAACCCAACGTGTTTGCACACGACAATAAACAAGTAACCAGTTGTTTGAGTTGACAAAACCAGTGACACACACTCACCATGGTGACTTCGTCTCTGTTTTTTTTTTATGATTCTGCTGCTGTCTTTTTGTCTGCTGTGATCTCAAAATTAACCAGTTACTGATCTTTTCTAGTGGCACCATTATGGCGTCAGAATTCCGCCATATCTCGTGCACGCGTCTTGTCCACATCGCGCGTGCGAACGGGACTCGCACGTGGAAGTTAGAACCTCCACGAGTGAAGATATACATGGCGAGGAGGTCATTTGTACACTGAGAGGGAGCAAACTGTGTCTGAGAGTGCACAAGGATGTGCACAAGTGACAAACCTGCATGCGCGCGTTGGCCAACGAGCACACAGCAGAGGAAAACATGCGCGCGGCAGCCACACTGCGCATGTGGCAGCCTTTCTGCGCGCCCGGTTTCTGATTCTGCTCGCTCGGCTGTTGGGAGTTTTGGCACCCTGGAGGCGTGGAAGAATTAAAATGCCAGAAATTGAGCACTTGAACTTTCAATTTGAGAGCAGAATTTCATATCAAGAGACCAACTTTTTAATTTCAGAATAAGATTTTATATTATTGCTCTCAAAACTTGTAATGCTTGCACTCAAAATGTCTGCTCTCTTTCAAATTCACTCTGTTCTCCTTCAAATCTTTGTTTCTGCGCTCAGATTTAACCTTCTCACACTGGTATTGTCTTCTCACGTGACAACTTTTTCTCTGCACGGATCAAAACTCCTCCCACAAGTCTGTCGCCTGCTCTCACGGATTTTTTCTGCTCTCCCTCAAAACTTAGAAGTACAATCTCCTAGCAACCGCTAGAAAGACTTGTGGGACTGGGCGGGAACAAACCTCTTTGGGGTGCGCTCGTTTTGACGCTCTGTGGATTTTCCTGTGTGGCTGCCGCATCTGCGCACTAACAGCTTTGCGCGACAAAGCGATAATCGCGGGTCTCCCTGCTACTAAGCGAAACACGAAAAACGTGCGTGTGAAATTTTGCTCTCGTGCACGTGTCGTGCACAGGCGACTCAGCGACGTGATTCTAGACAGTTGAAATGTTTTCATCTTTTCATCGCTGTCGCTCGGACGAGGACCAATCAACGGAGGTTTCATTCACTGACCAATGAGCGGACAAGATGCTCCGTACACCTCTGAACAAACATGAAGGAGAAGTTGATTATTATTGTTTTATAGTAAAATCAGAAGTAAGATTTCACATAACTCTAGCAGCACCTTGTGAAACATCACATCTACCGCTTTATTAACTCTGAACCGCTTAAATAACCTTAATTCCCTCCAACCTGACACAGCCAAGCAAAACAACAGAAAATTCTATTTCGCCATGGAACAGAACGCGTAGACGGCTTTGCCGCCGGCCGCTGCCGCGGGTCGCCTCCCGTGTGTCAGGTAATAAAAGTGACAGCGACGAATTTCGCTGATCGCGGTCATGTGTCGCCTCCCGTGTGTCGAGCCCCTTAGACTCACAAGTGCTCTTGGTTTGCTCGCCCAGGCGTTGAAATGCTCTTCCTTTCAAAATTAGTCCAGCCCCTTTTGTCTCAACATTGAAATCACATTTACAAACTTTTCCCTGGCTTTTGACTCTTGGATTGTTCTCCTGTCCTCCTTTTCCTACGTGGTTTTATTCGTAGGATTCTCAAACAGCTGTTGTTGTCTTGTGCTCGTATGGTTTTTACATGGAACTTTAATTGTTTGATGTGTTATCCTGCTTTTATATTTTGGTCCTGTTCAGCACTTTGTACAACCCTCCTGTTGTGTCTGAAAGTGCTACACAAATGAAATGGTAAGGTTTTCTTCTGCCGGCTATTTTTGCTATAGCTTACTTTCGACCTTTTTCTTGACTTTTTTTTTACAACTCTTCATAATACACACTCGTGATGTGGCGAAAAAAGAAACGTTACATTAGACTAACTTTAGTTTTCAAAGAGGAGGAGGAGAATATGAGACTTAAAGAAATGCTGAGTACTTAAAAAAGTAAATTCTCCATTTCCTCGCCGATATTGTGCTAATAAGATGAAATATTTGTTATCTTATCAGTTTTCTCCCTGTATTTACCAGCCTCTTTTCTGATAAATATGCTCACATAACTGATTAGATTTAATGTTGTTTTAAAAGGCTTCTGAAAACACAGTTATGACACAACTATTAGCTCAATGTGATAAAGTTTGTTCAGTGTGATTGAGCACATTGAGATATGAGCCCTGAGCTCCAACATCGGACAGCTCTTGAAGTGATGATGGTGATGAGGGATCCAATCAGTGATGATATGATTAGCACACTGTTAGAGCTGTGAAAATGAGATTTTAATGGTGATGCTGATAAGTAAATATATGCCAGTGACAAAATGTGCATTTGCATGCATGATGGATTTGAAGAACCAAGTAAAAACCCTAATAAAAGATGAAAGATAAGGTTGACAACAGATTATTTTAAAAATATATTTGGATAATTGTAGGTTGCTGTGTGTTATGTAGCCTCTCTCACTGTCTGAGATGGTAGTGGTGAGTCCTTTCAATGGGAAGATAGAAGTAGCGAAAAATTATTTTTATTTAGCAAAACAGAACAAAAACTAAACACACATTTGTTGCATGAATGATAAATGAAGAGCTTTTGTAATTTGGGGGCTTCTACTCACCCATATACCAGCCACAGCATAAAACATGTTGATGATTTTTTTTCTTTAAAACATTCAACAAGGAAAAAATGTGTTCTAAATAAAAGTGACATATTTATTTAACAAGGTTTATTGCATGAATGGAAAACAGAATTCATAAAGACATAACTTCAAAATCCAACAGTCCACATGTTGCAAAGGTTTAACAGCTATGACCTTTTTTCATTACAAAATGGCCCAAATAACTGAAAAAGACACTCAGGTATGTGGGTGCAGGTGGAGCCTTGAGATGTGTTTAAAAAAACCGTTGATGGCCTTTTATGTGTGAGAGCTACCATGATGCTGCTATCCTCTCATACTCATCTTGACGTAGTCTGAAAGAATGATGCAAGTGATCTGCATCATGCAGAAGGCCATGAGCAACGCTGTTGTAACTCTGGAGCTAAAGGGGTTAGGCTACTTTCATGATGCAGGAATTGGTGATCAATTCCAATCTTTTGGTTAAATCCCATTGTTTTGTGTGGTTGTTCCATAACTATGCCTGAAATGTAACATCAAATTAACTCCAGTGTTAAAGTGACAGTGTGTATTTTTCCTCGAAATAGGGGCCAGTAGATACCTAAATCATTGCAAGCAAGCAGTATTTTTGTCTTGGAGTAAGATCTCACCAATGGATGCCCGTTAGGGCCAAAAAGCCCTGGGGAGTGCAAACCTCAGCACAAAGACAAGCACACCAGACTCCCTTTCATCACTGGCAACGAGTGAAGAGGTAAATGAGTAAAACAACAACGTTTATGACTGATGAAAGTTTTGTAAATTACAAATCAAAAAATGCGTTTTGTCCTCATGGGCTCCTATAGAAGGAAACATGGCATCTAATATGGTGTCGCCCAGAGACTTAGACCCGCTCCCATGCATTTTAGACTTGATTTTTATGGTTATATGTTACGAAGCTGCCAGTATTTTTCAACAACTGGGCATCATTTCATTAATTTTCAACAACATATTGAAGGATGTTCCCAAAGATTAATAGTAAATACCAGAGGTGTGGACTCGAGTCACATGACTTGGACTCGAGTCAGACTGGAGTCAATATTTTAAAGTCCTCTGACTTGACTTGATAACATCTCTAAAGACTTACAACTGGACTTTGACTTGAACGCCAATGACTTGCCACTTGAATCGACTTGCATCTGTTGACTTGCTGATGACTTGAGCATATTTGATATTTTAGCACAAAAGTGGCACGGCATGGACAAAAATCATAAATCATTCTTCGTTCTGGGTTTGATTTACTGCTAAATGCAGCAGCACTTTGTTTATAATCAACTTCAGTTGTACTTTCTGCTGTTTGAGCAAATGAAGCTTTAAGAAGCTTTATTTCTGGAATTTATTTATCATTGTCATTAAATTGAAGTTGAACAGATGACTTGATTATGACTTGAAAATTCAAAGTGAAAGACTTGGACTATACTTGGACTTCCACTGTCACGTTTAGGAGAAGGAGGTTAGGACCCAAGATGCAGACCCAGGATGACACGAGGCAGGAATGTTAAATAAAGAAGAATCCTTTATTTTGGATGACAAAATAAAAATCCAAAAGGGGCAGGAGGCAAAAAACCCAATTACAAAATGAAGCAGGGAAAAATCCAAAAGCTCACTTCATGAGCAGAGAACCAGAGACCAGGAAAGAGAGACAAAAACAACGCTGACATAAAACAACAATGGACCGACAAGAACTATGAGACAAGGAGGGCTTATATAGACAGGGAGGAGCAATTACACCTGCGACTGAGAGACCGGAACACTTGTGGGGAGGCTTGAGGCTTGCGAGATTGAACGACTTGTGACTGGAACACTTGAGACTTGGGAGACTGGAACACTTCTGAGAACACTTGAGACTTGGGAGACTGAAACACTTGTGAGAACACGAGACTTGGGGGACTGGAACGCTTGAGACTTGGGGGACTGGAACACTTGAGACTTGGGGAACTGGAACACTTGAGACTTGGGGGACTGGAACACTTGAGACTTGAACACTTGAGACTTGGGGGACTGGAACACTTGAGACTTGGTGGACTGGAACACTTGAGCCTTGGGGGACTGGAACACTTGAGACTTGGGGGACTGGAACACTTGAGACTTGGTGGACTGGAACACTTGAGCCTTGGGGGACTGGAACACTTGAGACTTGGGGGACTGGAACACTTGAGACTTGGGGGACTGGAACACTTGAGACTTGGGGGACTGGAACACTTGAGACTTGGGGGACTGGAACACTTGAGACTTGGGGGACTGAAACACTTGAGACTGGAAAACTTGCAACTGGGAGATTTGAGACAGGAAACTGGGAAATGTCCACTTCAGAGATGGGTACGTCCACTTCAGAGCCGGAGACGGGTACGTCCACTTCAGAGCCGAGACAGGAGGCATCGACTTCGAGACAGGAGGCGTCGACTTCGAGACTGGAGGAGTCGACTCCGAGACTGGAGGAGTCGACTTCGAGACTGGAGGCGCCGGACTGGGCAGAGCCTCTTGGACGGGCTGGACCGGAGCCTCTTAGAAGGGCTGGACCGGAGCCTCTTGGAAGGGCTGGACCGGAACCTCTTGGAAGGGCTGGACCAGATGCGGTGCGTCCTCCGGGACCACCGCCGAGACAGGGTGCGAAGCGTCCTCCGGGACCACCACCGAGACAGGGTGCGAAGCGTCCTCCGGGACCTCCGCCGAGACAGGGTGCGAAGCGTCCTCCGGGACCACCGCCGAGACAGGGTGCGAAGCGTCCTCCGGGACCACCGCCGAGACAGGATGCGATGCGTCCTCCGGGACCTCCGCCGAGATAGGACAAAGGGACACAGAACATGACATCCACATCATTGACTTTGGACTCGACTTGGACTTGGTTGTCTTTGACTTGAGCTTGGCTTGAGACTTGACTGGAAAGACTTGTGACTTACTTGTGATTTGCAAAGCAGTGACTTGGTCACACCTCTGGTAAATACTACACATTGTCTCTTTAACATTTCGAGGTAGAAGAAAAGGCACACAATGTGCTCTCGTAACAGAAGTAAAATATGGTGGCTACTGATGTTAATGTTAGGTAATCCGGGCACTGCCTGAACTAAACTGATAAAATTTGAACAAATTAAGTAGAGAAAATAAGTAAAACCTCATTTAGAAAGCATGCAAAAGGTCCCACAGTGATGTACATAAAAACTAACACAACATGTGAGCAAAAACAGTTAAGTCAGTTTTCTGTTTCCTGGAGGACCTCTAGACATGTACCACTAGGACAAGACCCACAATAGGCCATTAAAAATTAAACAAGGGCCAAAGGTATCTAGCGATGGACAAAATGCAGAATGAAGAATGTCTTTTGGTAAAAGTCAGACGGTATGAACGTTTATACACCCATTACTGAAGAACTACAACGATATGCAGCAAATGTTTCATTCGTGGACAGAAATGACAGGGAACGTGGGTTTAGAGGTAGCAAGCACACGATGAGGGGAAGGAGAATGAAGAACAAACCTGTTCATGTTAAAAAGTATCTGAAATACATAAACACAAATAGTAAAAACACTATCGTGGACCGGACACCTGACTGCAATGGTGGCAGCATTCCCCCAGAAAAGCACTACGCCCTCTGTTGTCCTGGCAACAAATTGCTTTGCAACACTCCCCAGGAAACAGGGAAGTCCAAAGGGAAAACATCTCCGTCAACGCTAGTGCATGACTCCAAACCTGAGCTGACAGAGTACCATAAACCAGGCGTTAGAGTCCATTTTTACTTGCTAATGTTTACAAAACCTGTCAAGTTCAGCAGTTCCTATCGAATCAGGAAGTCAAACACAAAATCTGTGTAAAACGTCTGCAAACTTTCAAAATAAAAGTCAAGTGTGACTTTCCAGTTGTCTAACTAGTAAAAAACTAGTGTCATTACCAGTGAAAACCATTATAGCCGAGCTAAACAAAGCAGAAAATAAACTGCAGCTGCTGCTTGTTATTGTGTGAAATCAGTTGATAAAATCACGTATGTGTTGCAAATCTCCGGTTCTTGACCTAGCGGGAGTGGGGATTGCATCAAGTCACTGACACAACAAGTCAGTGACTTGATGCAATCTGCTGGGGTAAGCTTGGTTTATGCTTGACGCATTTACTTTCTGCTTGGTGATGCGGCTCGCAGATGGAACGCGCTTCACAACTGGCAGCGTTTATGGTTCGTGCGGCTCGTCTCTGCCGTGAGCCAATATTCTCCCAAACTGTAGGGGGCAGCATGGAGCTCTACGGCATGCATCCAACACTACACCATAGTAGAAGTAGAAATTACTGTTTACAACATGGCATTTCAGCCTTTTTAGCAGCATTCTCGTCTTTTCCGACAGTGCGAGCTATTTCTCTCCATGAATTATTTACAACATGTTGATCACGGTGATCTCTGAGAGCTGAATCATACAAATGTCTGTATTTACGAACCTCTGCCTTTCTAGTTCTTGCCGGTCCGCCATGTTTTTCCACGTCCGTCCGTCCGCGTGGTTAGAAATTTTCCGAGGTGCGCATTGCGGAAATTCTGGGCCGTGCGGAGGCGTGGTGGAGGGGCGTGGTTGTTAAAATGACGCAACTTTTCCGGGCGAAGCCGTGCGGACCTCGCGGACGCATCAAGCATAAACCAACCTTTAGTTTACGCAGGAAACTTTTGACTAATTAGAATAATGAACTGAACTCAGTGATAGGTAAGTTCAGTTGGAATGTTTATTTTAAAGTGCCTTGATAACTTGTGATTTACATCACTCGCTGCTTCTGCATCCAGCGGAAAACTGAGGTAAAGCAGACCCAGAACCTGATGGAGGGATTATTTAGGATTCACTGGGAGGAACTGGAGGCTGCTGTAGGGAGAGGATTATCTGGGAATCCATCCTGTTACTTCTTCAGTCCAGCTGTGGAAAATTGGAAAACAATGAATGTTTGTCTTCTGTGTGATGGGGTGATCTGCTCAGCTACCCAACACATGAGTAATGTTTATAAAATAAATATGCAATAAAAACATTTTTTGTGCAATTCTATTTTAAGACACTGATGGTTCTATCAGATATTTAGCATGTCTTCTGTCACACATGGAATGATTTATTTCCCATGTCAAATCAAGATTGTCACACTCAAAAAATACAACATAAATCCATAAATGTCATGTGGTGTTTAAAATGATTTAATGCAGAAGTAACACACGCAGTGCAGCCTTTACCAACCTCATCTCAGCATAAATGAAACAACTTCTGAAACCCTCGGGATGACTTAGATTAAGAGGGCGCCGTGCTTCAGATCTAATGTCATGTTTTAGTTAGACATGATTGGTGATGAGAAATCTACATCAGTCCAAGGAGGATGCTCTCCGTTCACAGGTACAATTACAAGTTTCCAGATGAATGTCATTTAAACTGCAGCATAAAAAATTAATAAAAAGGGACGAAAGTTGTAAATTATTTCCAAAATAAGATTTTTAAATGAACAGAGTTTGTGCTAAGAGGAAGGATGATGTAATGCTGCACATGAAATATGCAGCACTACACCTGAAATACTTGGTGAGTTACTTTACCTGTCAGGGTCGACTTCAAACACATTTACGTTTGAACTTTTTAACATGCATTTTTTCTTACATTGGATGAGACTTGTGTGTCACTAAAGGTGGAACTAAAGGGAGATTTTAAAAACATCCTTTTGGTTGATGCGTATTGTCTGACTACACTCGACAGCTTTTTTCTCTCACATAAGTTATATATGAGATATATACGGACACTGTGTGTGAAAAGAGAGAAGAAGGAATGAGAATTGATTTCCATCAAGCTCTTACTTGACCTTCTCACTTTTCAAGTCTCAGAAAGTCATTGCATATTGACTGACATGCTGTCTGGCAAAGGGGGCAGTGATTTGAAAATGATTTCTCCACCTCTGGATATACGGACGAAGAAAAAAAAAACAGCCACATCTTGAGTTTGGACACGGTGCGTATGTTTGAATTTAAAGGACAGAAGAATGAGATATGGAACTTTCATCTCTGGCCTGAATCGTCGGCCAGGATGAAAGACTTTGTGATCAAAGATCCAAAACAAGTTCCTAAAAAGCCCGACCTCACTGCTAAAATGTTTACAACAAAGACGAGTTTAGTAATTGGCAAACATTTGCTGATCACCGGAGAGAGCCGTTAGAGCCTCCAAAATGCTAATTTTCTTTTTAGTCAGAGCATTTGGTTGTGTAATGACATTCCAGCGTATAATGGATTAAATTACAGGCTTGTCTAATGACGACGAGGCTGTGACTGCTGGTCGATGATCAATTAAAGAGAAAAAAAATCATCTGTCCTTTTATTGCCATTTAATAACTTGTGTTAAGCATTTTATTTCTTGTATAACAAAATGGAATATTGTAGTGAAAAGCAATTCAAGCAGAAATGCTTAATAATCTGAGCAATGTCTCTAATAAATGGAATTCAAAGGAGGAAAAATGTCCTTGACTCTTAAACAATAGAATATAAAATTCTGGTAAAATCTTTATGCTTTTTGTCTTCCAGTTTAGCTGAACTTCAAGACAAAAACAAATTAAAAGTTCAATCTTTCTATAAACACATTTATGATCAAATATTTTGATTAAAGGCATGCTGTGTAACATTTTCATACTGTTAAATAATTTGTTGCCACTATGTCACACTTGCAACTTCAGAGTACTGGTTCGGTCCCTGTTAGACATAATAAAGTGGAGCTGGCATAATGTCGCAGTCTGCTTCCAGCGTGATTCCTGCTTGTTTTAGATCATGAACACAACTGATTTGTTTGGTTCAGTGATGAATCACTACTGTAGAAACCAATGAAGGCTGAGGAGATATTTCCGCAGTTGGTTTAAGGTGTTAAAAATATGAATGCACAGCGATTTTCATTTCTGCTTTTACAGTTTGGCTCTATTGGGTGCTAAAAGCAAGTCAAAACTGCACAATACACTTTAACGGCATTCTGAAACATAAAATCAATGACCTTACCTTTTAAAAATATTTATTTTCTTGATTAAACATTTTGGATTTCCAAATAACCCTCAAGTTGTAACATTTTTTAGGTTAAACTATTTCTAGAATGTATTTAATTTTCTGTTCTGCAATGTAGGTATCAAGGCAAGAGTTAACGTGAAGAAAAATCAAATTTAATTTGGTAATTCTCAGAAGTTTTTTTAATCAAAACAAATGTATTAATAAAACTGTAAAACAACACATGTTTCAGTTATTATCAGAACAGTTCTTGAAACCAGACTGTGACAGCAAATTATGTTGTGTGCTCAAAAGTAACAGAAAGGTAGAGTCCGGTCTATGGAAATATGTAGGGTGGGTCAGCAGCATCAATATGATGTTTTCTTTTTTTAAAGGTACTATAGAGCTCCGGGAGTTAAAGTCATTTCTCCCAGCATGCAACAGTTCAAATCGAAATGGCATCATCTTGGCAGGCAGAAGCCCGCAGCTGGGCTATTTATTATTGTCAGAAAACTCAATCAAACGGGAAATATGGTAGATTCCTGTTGTGCCCCAGGATGCAGAACAGACACGGACAACATAAGGAATGAGCCATCTACAGGATTCCCCAAGATCCGGAGTGCCGCAAACGTTGGATCATTGTAATAAAACGTGCTAGTGACCGGGCTAAAATGAAACTGTGGGATCCCGAGAGTAAAGGTTTCCGCTTATGCAGCGACCGCTTCATATCAGGTACTTAAACCAACGTTTCCTCAACTGTGTATGGTGTTTATTTTAAATGCTTTTATTACGATTCTTAGTGGGCTTCCTAAACTTATTTTGGCGTGGCTTTTTCTGTCTTATTACTCATAGCAACAAGTAAACATCACGTAAAACGTTGCCTCGGGATTTCTGCGTGCTGCCGTTTACGTGTTTTATGATCACAGCAATTAACCGGCTAAGCTGTATTTCATTTTTAAGCAATGGTTGATCAATTGTCAGATCACACATAAAAAGCACTTTGGATTGCTATCATCTGTCTCACCGAGACAGATCTCAGACAGATCCTGAGACGCTCCTGCCTGACATATTTATTTTATTCATGGAAAAAAATCAAACTGGTGATTTCTCTTGGCGTTCAGTTTATACATTCAAACAGCACATCACTCTATTTAAACTACTTACATGTAAATCTATGTTATTTGTCCATCCATCCATTTTCATCCACTTATCCGGAGTCGGGTCGCGGGGGCAGTAGCGTCGAGAGGCCCAGACTTCCCTCTCCCCAGCCACTTGGGCCGGCTCCTCCGGGTAAGTCCCAAGGCGTTCCCTGGCCAGATCCGCTCCGACAGCTTCTGGCGTTTTTAAAAAGTATCCCAGGGGCATGGTAAGGGTCGAAGATGTTTAGTGTAATTAATTTCTGACTATATAAAATTATTTCTTCGGTTTTAAAGTGTGAAGTAAACTCAGACGAAGTAAAATCCAAACCGATTCCGTTCATTTTGTTTACCTTTGTTGCCTGCCAACATGGCGTCTACTCTCTGATGCCGGGGACACACCAGCCGCGGAAGCGCCGCGAAAATGGGACCGCTTTCATTCGGCACCCTTGTTAAGCTATTCTATAGACCACATGGGCCGCCGAAGTGCCGCGAATCGCCTCGCGCCGGCGCTCCAGCCCGCGCCGTGCAGCGATCATTACGGCGTCGGCTCTATTTTTTCGAGAGCCGCGGGTGAATTGCGTCAATTCTGGCAGGAAGTCAAACCTAGACATAAGAGGCAGGCCGGTAAAGTTATCCCACAATAGTCAAATGTGTTCGTAATCAGACACTGCAGAAAAACCACACAAACACGCACACACATCGAACTTGTGTGCGTGTGTGACCACGTGAAGGGGTGTGTGGTTTTGGGCCTTTTCACCGGAGCAAACAGGACAGAGAGGCAGAAAGTCTGAGACAAGTAGTTAAGATGGATGACTTTAAATTAATTATGGAAGTTGAGAAACACAAGGAGCTGTACGACCCCCGAAAAACACACACACACACTCAAACATAGAGGAAAAGAGCAGAGAAAAGACAGAGAGGAAATGGAGGACACCAAGTGTTTCAAATAAAAACTACAGCTGAGCCGAGGCGCGCCTCGACTGGGGCGCATCTGATCTGAACTGAGGAGCGGTGAGCAGCGGCCGAATTTCGTGAGCGATTGTCAGACTCGAAGACTGGGTTCGGGAGTAAGAGCTTTTATTACAGACTGCTGGCTGAAAGCGATGCTGGAAAGGCTGACGGTTGGATGAGTTCTGAGGAGGAAAGGTAGAGGTTTAGCTGTATTAGCTTCGGAATACTCTGATCATGGATCACGGTGGAACTATGACTGACTGAAGAGCCGGTGTGGCATCTTCCATATATAGACTTGGATTGACGCAGGTGCAATGTGGAGGGAATCCCCGCGAGGGGCATGCTGGGTAATGTGGTCCAAGACGGAAGCCGATCAGCTGGGAGAGCCCAGCCTGGGGGCTTGGACTCTGACAGGACCCCCCGGTCCAGGGACGGCTCCAGAAGTCCCCAGGCCACCTCGGTGGGCCCAGAAGTCCGAGATGAGGGCAGGGTCCAAGATGGAGCAGGGCGGCTCCCAGGAGCGTTCCTCTGGGCCATAGTCCGCCCAATCTACGAGGTACTGCCAGCCCTGACCCCGGCGGTGAGCGTCCAGAATGCGCCGGACGGTGTAGATGGGCTCACCGTCGAGGAAGTGGGCCGGCGGAGGCGCTGGAGCCTGAGGCGGCAGGAGGGAGGATTCCACGTAAGGCTTGAGCCGGGAGGTGTGGAAGGTGGGATGGAAGCGAAGGCTTGTAGGCAGCCGCAGTCGGTACGTGACCGTGTTGATGACCTTCTGCACGGGGTAAGGCCCGAGGAACCCGGGAGCGAGCTTCCTGGAACCGGCACGGACCCGGAGGCCTGCCGTGGACACCCAGACCTTGTCCTCTGGAGCATAGGAGGGACCCGGGCGGTGCCTGCAGAGGTGTTGGTGTGAGTAACGGGCATTGGCCCGGGTAATGGAGGCCCGCGCCTTGATCCATGCGTTCTTGCAGCGCCTCACCAGGGATTGAGCGGCCGGCACCGCGACTTCAGGTTCTTGGTGGGCAAAGACTTGGGGCTGGTAGCCGTAGCAGACCTCGAAAGGGGACATCTGAGTGGCCGAGGAGGTGTGGAGATTATGAGACAGTTCCGCTCAGAGGAGGTACTTAGGCCACTGCGAAGGCTGGGCCGAGACAAAGCAGCGGAGGTACCGGCCCAACTGTTGTTTCGCCCGCTCCGATTGACCGTTGGGTCTGTGGGTGATAGCCCGAAGACAGACTGACAGAAGCTCCCACTAGATGGCAGAAGGCCTTCCAGAAACGGGCCGTGAACTGGGGGCCACGATCTGAGACCACGTCGACCGGGAACCCGTGGAGACGCACCACGTTCTCCAGAAACAGTTCAGCAGCGCGTTGGGCCAAGGGGAGGCCCGGGAGGGCGATGAAGTGAACAGCCTTGGAAAACCGGTCAGTGACCGTCAGGATGGTGTCGAGGTCGTTGACCGGCGGGAGACCTGTGACGAAGTCCAGCCCCACATGGGACCAGGGGCGGCTGGGCACCGGAAGAGGTCTGAGGGTGCCAACCGGAGCCTGGGTGGATGCCTTAGAGCGGGCGCAGACGTCACAGGCGCTCGTGAATTCCTTAACGTCCCTCTCCATACGTGGCCACCAGAGAGCCCATTTCAGGAACTTGAGAGTCCGAGAGAAGCCCGCATGACCAGACAGGCGTGATGAGTGGGCCCAGGCCAACGCCTCACTGCGACAGGCCGTGGGGACGTAGAGCCAACCGGCGGGGGTCTCTGGCGGCGCTGGGTCATCCCGGAGGGCGTTTTGGATGGCCTCCTCCAACGGCCACCCAAGGTGGGCCACGAAACGGTGCTCCGGGAGGATGGGCGCCGGCTTGGACGTGGACTCTGAATGTGTGAACTGGTGGGAGAGGGCGTCCGCCATCTGGTTTTTTGTCCCGGGGTGATAGGCGAGATGGAACTCGTAGGGTTCAAAGAAGAGGGCCCAGCGAGCCTGGCGAGGATTTAGCTGCTTGGCGGACCGTATGTGGGTTAGGTTCTGGTGGTCAGTCCAGATGGTGAACGGCTGAGTGGTGCCCAGAAGCCACTGCCTCCATTCCTCCAATGCCCATTTTATGGCCAGCAGATTGCGATCCCCTACGCCGTACTTCTGCTGGGTGGTGGAAAACTTCTTGGAGAAGTAGGCGCAGGGATGTAGCCTGTCATCTGGGCCGCCTTGGGACAGGATGGCGCCAGTGCCGACATCCGAGGCGTCAACCTCGACCACAAAAGGGACTGCCTGATCCGGATGGCGCAGGATAGGAGCCAATGTGAAACGAGTGACTAGGTAGTGGAAGGCCCGAACGGCCTCTGGGGTGAGCCGGAACGGTTGACCAGGTGGGCTTGGTCAGGTGAGAGGTGCTACAATGGTGCTAAAGTCTTTGATAAATCGACGGTAAAAGTTGCAGAAACCCAGAAAACTCTGCAGTTGCTTCAGGCTGGTTGGTAGGGGCCAGTCCTTCACCGCCTGGACTTTCTGAGGGTTCATAGTCAGACCTTTATCCGAAATCAGGTATTCTAGGAATGAAACGGACCGCTGGTGGAAGGAGCACTTCTCGGGCTAACAGAACAGGTTGTTGTCCAGGAGCCGGGTCAGGACAGCGCGAACATGGTGGTGGTGTTCGGCCTCTGACTTGGAGTAGATCAGGATGTCATCCAGGTAGGCAAACACCCACCGTCCCAACATGTCACAGAGGACATCATTGATGAAGCGTTGGAAAACGGCGGGGCTATTGCACAGTCCGAAGGGCATGACCTGGTACTCCCAGTGACCGGTGGGGGTGATGAATGCCGTCTTCCACTCATCCCCAGCTTTGATATGGACCAGGTTGTAGGCGCTCCGGAGGTCCAGCTTGGTGAAAATCCGCGCCTGGGAGATGGCATCCAGGGCGGACGTGAGGAGCGGCAGAGGATGGCGATCTCTGACTGTGATCTTGTTCAGTCCTCTGTAGTCTATACAGGGGCGGAGATCACCCTCCTTTTTCCTCACAAAGAAGAAGCCTGCGGCACCTGGGGACAACGAGGGTCGGATGAAACCCTGCTGGAGGGCCTGGTCGATATAGTCCTCCATAACTCTGGACTCGGCGGGAGAGAGAGAAAAAAGGCGCCCCCGGGGTGGACTGGTCCCTGGCTGGAGCTTGATCTCCATGTCGTATGGACGGTGAGGTGGCAGCGTGGTGGCTCGCTGCTTATCGAACACCGCGACCGGGTCCCGATAGGGCAGTGGCAGATTGGGTGGTGCGGAACCGGAGCCACCCTCCAGGCAGTCAGGTCAGGGTGGAGGAGGAGAGAGGTGGGTCCGGCACTGGGCCCCCCATTCCAGAAGGCGAGCTTGAGACCAGGAGATCCGTGGGTCATGGAGGCGGAGCCAGGTAAACCCCAGGATCAGAGGAGAGGAGGGAGCACGGATGATCAGGAAATGAAGGGTTTCCCGGTGGCCCTGCACTGTCATCTGGAGGGACTGCGTTCGGTTTTGGACAGGGTAAGGCTGTCACTGGTACAACCCTCTCCAAGGGGGTAGTGGGGATCAGTAGGCGTTTAGCCAGGTCCACATCCATAAAATTGTCAGCGGCACCCGAGTCCACCAGCGCGTGCATCTGGAGCGAGGTCTCGCCATATAGGAGGGTGACGTGCAGGAGGAGCCGATTGGAAAGGGCAGGGGTTGGAGGCAACCCAGGCTGAGCGACCCCGAGACTCAGTGAGTTCCTTCGTTTCCCGAACGGAGTGGGCAGTTCATGCGTCTGTGGTCGGGGGAGTCACAGTAGGCGCAGAGACCCTCGCGCCACCGTCGCTGTCTCTCCTCTGGAGGAATGTGGCCCAGTTGCATGGGCTCCTCAGTAGCAACGGGTCCGGGAGCAGGCGTGGGAGGACGAGGAAAAGGTCCAGGCCCCCTGGATGGGCGAATGAGGGGCTTGGGCCGAACCAAAACCTGCTGATCTATGCGCAACGCCAGATCCACCACTTCATCCAGGGTCTGGGGCAGCTCCTTTCCCACCATTTCATCCCGGATGTAGGTTGCCAGTCCCTTCAAGAAGACGGCTCGAAGGGCTGAGTCATCCCACCGCAGCTTGGCGGAGATGGTGCGGAACTCCGACGCATATGCGCACACAGAGCGCTCCCTCTGACGGAGTTTTAGGAGTCATGCCTCTGCCCCCATTTCGCTGCTGGGTGGAACAAATGTCTTTCTGAGGGCGGCCATGAATGCAGCGTAGTCATTGCACTCCGGTGATTTGGAATAGTAGAGCGCAGCGGCCCACTCTGCCGCGCGTCCAGTGAGCAGAGAGGTGAGCTGTGCCACCCGAGAGCGCGCAGTGGGGAAGCGTCCCGGGTGGCACTCGAACTGCATGTCGAGGTTAGCGAGCAGACCGTCTGGACTCCCCGTCTCTCCATTCCACTTCTCCGGGAGACTGAAGTGTGGCTCTCCCGTCGGTGGAGTGAGGGCTTGCAGCTGGAGAGCATGAACCTGCTGCTGGAGTGCCGTGACGGCAGTAGACAACTGCATGGAGAGATCGGTCTGGGAGTTCAGCCTGGTGTTAAGCCGATCGACTTGGGCGTGGAGCTGGACGTTCTTGTTCACCAGTTGCTCCGTCTTTCTCTTCATCTGCTCGAACTCCGCTGGATTAATGGACTCAGTCATCCTGTCAGACTCGAAGACTGTGTTCTGGAGTAAGAGCTTTTATTACAGACTGCTCGCTGAAGGCGATGCTGGAAAGGCTGACGGTTGGATGAGTTCTGAGGAGGAAAGGTAGAGGTTTAGCTGTATTAGCTTAGGAATACTCTGATCATGGATCGCGGTGGAACAATGACTGAGTGAAGAGCCGGTGTGGCATCTTCCATATATAGACTTGGATTGACACAGGTGCAACGTGGAGGGAATCCCCGCGAGGGGCATGCTGGGTAATGTGGTCCAAGACAGAAGCCGGTCAGCTGGGAGAGCCCGGCCTGGGGGCTTGGACTCTGACAGCGATTCGCTTTGCGGCGCTTCCGCGGCCGGTGTGTCCCCGGCATGAGAGTCACGTGACGTCCGGAGCTCTATAAGTAAGAATTTTACTGTGAAATAATCCAAAAATCAGTCTAATGACGGAAGGTTACACTGAAACAGATCTCCTTTTCAGTCGGCATGGGATGGGGTGTTCTCCTTTAAAAATGGCCAAAGATGGACCAAGTCTTTTTTATATTGCCCACCTCCATACTTCCTGGTCCCAGGGCCAGTCATTTGTGAGCCTGCAGGGTTGCCAAGGCAATCACTGCTGTGCTGGCATTTGTAATTTGACACCGGCCGTGTGCGAGTAACACCTTAATCAACATTGTTGCTGATAGCCTGTACTCAAGGGTGTAATAGTGCTTTGTGCGTGTTTAATCATGATTTTGGGTTAGGGTAAGTGTTTGTTTAGTGCAACTTACTTAAAATTGAATATCTTATCCCGAAACCTTAATAAAATCTCCATGTTTAGCTGTGTTGCAATCACTGCCTCAGTGCCGCTCTATCGGTCCGCCAGGCAACGCCCTCTTTGGGTGCATTTTTCAAACAGGAAATGTGGGTGAAGTAAAACTCCACCCATGGTGTAAAAGTTATGACCCAGATGTTGTTCCTCTAAGAAGTCACAACATCTTTCTTTTTACTCTAATATTGGGTAAAGAAGGCTAGAGGCTAACATTGAGCTAGCAATGCTAACGGTGAATTAGAACTAAATGATTGGCTCTGAAAAATCTCAAGCTACTGTTTTCCCAAAAAATCTTTTAAGCCATGGCACACAAGGGGGGAGGGGTGTACATTTGCTGACCGGCGAAGTGCCACTCCTGACATGACCCAAGAGGAACATCATCCTTCATTTGACTGTCAGATCTTTAGCTAATAACTCCACCTTGTTGGTGATAAACTGTTTCTGTTTTACTCTACCAGACTGATTCTTTCATAGATTTGAACGTATAAATAGAAACAAAGTAAGACTGTCCTTGTAGCAGTGTCTTAAGATTATATCTGAAATTGTTTTGTGCCTTGTTTTATGATTTATGAAGCTACAACTCTGCTCTAATCTTTTTCTTGGGAGCCATTTATGTCTGAATGATTCATAGTTCAGCATTTACTGACTTAACAAACAAAATTAAAGCATTTCTAGAAATTGTTCAGTTACCTTTACAAAGAACTGTTGATTAATGCTCATTGGAAACAAACTAATATGTAAAAATTATTGAAGGGTAACTCAAGACATTTGTGTATGCAGTTTGTGAAAAACATTACACATTAAATTGTCTTGATCTAAATCACAAGTTTGCACATTTTCCTAGTAAACATTAATTACACATTAATACTAAAGATGACTAATAAAAAGATCTGAGTGTTTCATGATTTACTTCTTCAGTACAGCTGTGCTTTCTATCTAAATTTATTTAAAACTGAGTTACCATTTAAGAATTAATCCTCTTAGAACTAAACAACCTGGCTATATGAAATAATTTCATTTAAAACACCAAGCGATTATCAAGCCACTTTCATCAGGGAATACATTTTCTTCAAAACATCCACCAGAATCAAGGAAGTGTATTACAAGAATGGCTCCAGCCATTTTTAACTGTTACGACTATCCAGTGCTAAAAAAGGAAGCATGTGTCCATGCATAATTTATGTTTGAAGCTGACTAAATAGCCAATACGATCACTTTTCTAACAGCTAATGCTGAGAAGTGAAAGAAGCCATCCAATGCTGAAACCTTGTGGGGAAGGTGATAAGGCTGTTTACCAACACTCAGCCCAAAAAGAGCATTTCTATAAGCCCAAGGGCAAACAAAAGCAGGCCAGCTGTGCCTACACTGAGGTTCTTACTGTGTCTTTTTGGCTTGAGAAAGACAGTAATGTGATGTGTCTCCACTATAATCTCACCTGCTGAATGGTACATCATATAAAAACAAGCCTCTGTGGCCAATGCTCATCGTTCTTTGTGCTCCAAAGAGGGAAAAAAAGCCTGGATTGTATCATGTATGCAGAATTTTCTTGGAAGCACCAACCTGTGTTCCCTATCCTTCAAGTGTTTACTTTATATGAAAAATAAATTATAAAAAAATTCTGCTCCTTAAAAGGAGATTCTGAATGGAAAGAATGGCAGCTTGCAAGCGCTGTCCAAGGTTCTGAACTCAGGGGAAATATATACTGTAGGTGGGTTATAGGGTTATATAGGGGGGCTGTTTTTAAACATCGCACCATCAAATTGACTTTCTAGGCTCAAAACAGTCAAAAATAAAAATCAAAATTCAAATAAATAAATGTGTGGATGTTTATGGTTAGAATATTCACACCAAGACATCTGTGATATTTTCCAAGTGAATTAGCATCATTTAAGCACTCTGCAGTCAACACTCCAGTCACTGTACGATGTTCAGACACTAAAACACTACAAAGCTTTGCAATGAAATAGGATCTTAAAACAATTTACAAAGTACTCTCTCTCTCTCTCTCTCTCTCTCGCCTTCTCTCTCTCTTACACACACACACACACACACACTCCTGCAGCAAGTTCTGTTCTAATAAAGATATGTACGCTTCTCTTGCACAGCCTTTTTTCACTTGTTTTGATGTGCTGCTCACCCATGTAGCAGCACACCGTGGGAAATGTGGAGTTTATTATGCTAGACGCCACGGTAATATTTCCTCTGTCGAAGCATAGACCATCAAACTGCCACATTTATGACTGAGGGATGACCTCTCTACAACCTGAGTCATGACCAGACATCAGATAATCCTCCTGTGAGGGTCTAGCAACATCTGTCATGTCTCAAAGGCCAAGTTATGTGCATGTGTTTATTATGTAACAGGCACAATTTACTTTGGTGTTTTTTTAAGAGTGGTTAAGAAAAGCAGTAATTCCCCTTCTTACAGTCAGAGTTCTATGTAACAGAAGAAACAGCTAAATCGTTCTTTTTTATCTTTTACGTGCTCACAAAAGCAAGTTGTAGAGCTGCACTTAGAAAGTAGAGATCTGCAGATTAATTATTCATATCAAAAGGAAAAGCATGGTGTAGTGAAACTGGTACGACAGTCATTAAGAAATACAGTGTCTGAATAACTTTTGATTAATCTATTTTTCACGATTTTTGCACAACTCCACTGTTAATTCTAAAGGGGCCAAACTAGCAGCCAAATATTCTCAGGTAAAACTCTTCTGATGCCATTTCTCAATGTACTTGAGCTACTATAGAAATTCATAAAAATTCAATTCAATTCAAAATTCAATTCAAAAATACTTTATTCATCCCAGAAATTAGAGTTTCAGTACACACAGTTCTGAGATCAAACATACATAGATAGACACATGACAATAATTGGTGACTGTGGTCATTCGCAACCCGAGTCGCGCTACCGTAATAGATCAAGAGGGTTTATATGAGGATAGATTCAGGGGGAGGGGAAAAAGGCCCTTCAGAGTTACCCTCCACAGAGAGGGTAGTTTTGCTCTGCAAAAAAACACCTCAGGCAGATATGCACACAGACTTCAGACGTTACACAACATAAGTGTCCACTAGGTGGGGAGGTAGGGTTGGGACTCTCCTCACTTCAGTGCATGCAGCCACATGGAGCAGCGCTTATCACCTCCATTTGGACAGGGGAGGGAGATGAATGGGTTGGAGAGCACAGTGACTCCTAGATACGGCTCCACGGCCTTCACCGGTCACAGTCCCGCCCAGGCTGGGATAGGAAGAAAGAGTTTCCATAGCTACAGCAACATTCCACATTTCTTCTGAGGGGGGAGTTATCACTTCAGCCTCACAGGCTCCAAAGGCACCAGATTCAGATAAATAAATAAAAAATTGTGGCCAGACAGAGATAATTTCCTCTCTGCCTCAGTGTTCTGTTGGTCTACAACCCCTCTAGATCCAATAATGGCGTAATTAATCAATCCCAATCCGTGCGGATCCATCCACTCGCTCCTTGATGGTATCCATCTTTTGTGCCAGAGCCTGAATCTCAGCCAAAGTTCCAAGCTTACGACTCATCTCGACAATTATATGAGTTTGAACGTTCACAGCATGATGCATTCCATCCCTGAGCTCTGGGAGCGAGCCAATATTCCTCGAAAGCTTGTTAATTTTCCGGTAAGCCAGGTAACCGCTCAGGCCAAACAGCAGGAATCCCGACACCAAAACGACGAATATCCAAACATCTTCAGAGTCCTCTACAGACAGTTGAGAGAGGCATATCGGGTTCCACTGTTTCCAGGAGTCCATGATATACCCAGCTGGCTCTGTCCCAGAGGGGCATCCGGGGGCATCTCCCGTTCTCATTGTTGAAAAGATTTTGTCAATCGTGTTGAGACCAACTGACCAGATCCATTTTTAACAATTCCAGTTTCCAGAAAAAATGCAGAAAGCGCCATGCACAGACAGGACAATGAGCCTTGGGATAAGGAGGGAGAGGAGAAACAAGCGTCTGTACTCTCCAAGAGCCGGAAGAAGAATGACTTTATTTACGTTTTTGGCTTGGAGGTTCAGTAAAGACCCCAACCCAGCGAACAATAGAATACATTCCATGCAATAGAAAAATGGTTGAAAATGTATCTTTTTCATTGGAATGTTTCTACCATCGACATATATGCTGGACAATTCAGACTCCAATAACACGTTTTTGAGGCTAAATGGGAGGTGGCCACCACCGCCATTTTGACCGTGTCACAGGTTCCGTCAAGCCCAGACAATTCCACAAAAGGGAAGAGAGGAGGAGCTGAGGGTGGGGCTGTAAGGCTGGGATCAACTGATGACACCCGGTCTAACTAGCTACAAGCTAACCTGAAGCTAACCCAAAGCTAACGCGGAGGTGGGAGCTAAGCTAACGGAGGTAGCAACCTAGCTACAACCGGAGTTAACTGTGCACAACACCAGAGCTTCTGAGTCAGAGATACGCCGGGCTGACCGCTGGGTAAAACCAGGTGGAACACAGAGGTCTCCCGAAAGCTGCTGAAAGCCGGCAGCCCGCGCAGCAGACAGAAGCCGCGATCAGACAGAGATGCACCGAGCTGCGGGGAGGGGATAAGAGCTCCACAAGCCGATAGTCGGAACCCAGCTCCACCAACATGTTATATTTCAACCCATTTTCTAAAGTGCAGCATTATGTTAAATGCACTGGGTTTTACCCTATTACATTTAAATTTCATGGTTAAACAGTACATGTTAAACTCTAAGCTCAGCTCGGCAGTGACCTAAAATACATAAATATAATTTTACTTACTGAAAAAAATGAAGTGGAGACTCCTTGGACGCTCTATTAGTGCAATTAATGCCACAGCAAGTCATTTTGTCCAACAATTGCACAAAAATATCCAAAACAGTATTCACAAACACAGAGACTCAAAATCCCGGAGCAGTTTCCAGGCCAGACCGAGGCTCTACTGAGGCCTTTCCACGGAGCTAGCTCTGTGGTCACGTGGGTCTGATGCTCATTAATTATACAGAATTTTAGGCTTTTAATACACTTAAACAGAAGAGTGAGAAAAACATTCACCCCCCTCAGAGTTGTCATGAGTGTAAACTAGATCATTTAAACCAAAAACATGTTCTGGTACCAGGCTGTAAACATGTTTATTTCTGCTGTGAGATTGGTGTTTTTAACATGGGAGTCAATGAGGATTTGCTCGCTTCTGACACCAGCCCCTAGTGGATGAGGGTGGAACTGCAATTTTTAGTGCTTCCGGGTTGGCCTCACTTTTTGAGCCGCATTGTGGGGGCTTGGTTTCTACGCAACCACAAAATAGTGAAATGATCTCCCTCTGCATGTGAGGCAGGCTCCTTTGTGCCCCAATTTTTTGTCCATTCTTAAAGGAGTGATTTACTCATTTAATCAATGGATTTGCAGTGGTCTCTAGTAGGATTTAATGCTATGTAAGTTTTTCTCGTGGGCCAAAAAATACACGAGTGCACCATTTCTCGGACCTAAAAGTCACCCACGTCACAGCTGAGCTTTAGACGGCAGGTTTGGAAGTCTTATTTCCTGATGTTTGGACATCTCACCTCAGATTGGACAACAGCAACACAACTATTCCACTGACTTGCAACGTTGATGTTTTATCTCTACAAATATCACAAGCCTTTTATTTATTTATTTTATTTAACCTTCATTTATCCAGATGAGTCAGTTGAGAACTGGTTCTCATTTACAACGACAATCTGGCCAAGAGGCAGCAGCAACAGACACATAGTTAGCTTTACACCAAAGTAAAACAGTTTGACACAAAGACAAAGGACTGTTCTTATTTACAATATGCACAAACCTGGTGGAGCTTTTGTCATGTGTAATGTGTGTCATGTGTGTGTCATGTAATCAATTTCCCTCTGGGATTAATAAAGTATTTTTGAATTGAATTTGAATTGAATTGAATTGAATGTGGTGAAGTTGCTAATGCTAAACGTTAGTTTAACCAAGCTGAGATGGCTGCTGCAGATTTCTTGATGTTTCTAAAACAGCCTTTACCATTGTGAGTCAAGATTAGTGAGTCCATGATGCTAATTCAGTGTGACGTAGATCTGTGAGGATGTTCAAATCCTAGATGTTCCTAGAATTATAAAAACTAGCAAAATAATCAAAATTTAGATATATTTGCTAGCCTTCAGAATTCTTGCCAAACAATATTTACTTACCCCAATGCCTGATTGTTTTTACTCAAAATAAGACAATGTTGCTGCCCCTTGGCATCCAAGAGAAATAAGGAGGAGAGCTTTGACGGGTGCAACTTTTTATTTGCGTCAGGCTGTAGATGCATACATCTCATTCCCAGAATCGCACCGAGCACCTGGTGCCAAACACTGTGCAAACACCGTGAAAACTGAAAATACATAATTTACAAATTAAAGACAATCACTGACAAACATCAGTAGCAACAAACAGAAACGAACAAATACCTTGCTCCTCTTGCCATGGGGTGCAATCAAAGTAATGTTGCACAGAGGCTTGGCACGGCAAGACCATAGAGTGGAAGTTTGGTCTGCTGCAACACGCCAGGCCAGGTGGAATGCCAACGCCAACGCCCACATCCGGGTTAATGCCCACTTATATGCAATTGAGTGAGTGACATTGACAATCCACCTGCTTGCAGCCAGTTACAGACAGTTTGGATCATAGTTTAGAATTATTACCTTATTTTAAGGAACACAAATTTTCTAGAGGGGAATTTATCTTTTTGGATTAAAAATAAGATAACAAAACTACATACATACATACATACATACATACATACATACATACATATATATATATATATATATATATATATATATATATATATACACACACACACACACACACACACACATATATATAAATATATATATATATATATACAGCGGGGCAAAAACGTATTTAGTCAGCCACTGATTGTGCAAGTTCTCCCACTTAAAATGATGACAGAGGTCAGTAATTTACATCATAGGTACACTTCAACTGTGAGAGACAGAATGTGAAAAAAATCCATGAATTCACATGGCAGGATTTTTAAAGAATTTATTTGTAAATCAGGGTGTAAATTAAGTATTTGGTCACTTCAAACAAGGAAAATCGCTTCAGTGGGAGGAACCTTCCCACATGCGCTCTGGGTGGCTCTGGGGTTAATCAAGTTTAATTGTTTCTCTTTGCAACAATCTTCACAAGAAGGCAAAACAGTTAAACGGCAGGTTACATATATTTCCATTTGACTGTTTATTTTGACAGATGAACTCAAGGATGTTGCTTGGTTTGAAAGAATTACCCCGACGCACACTGATGCGCATGGATGAGCTGACATTTTAATTGTTAACGCACATCGCGGAGGTAAAATATTCCCATCAGAACATCAGAGCTTTATACTGGACACTGTGTTCAGCGCGGCTCGGAGCGCCCACGGTGGACAGTGAGCTGAAGATCTGGGGTTCGCAGCGCAGTGCAGAACCATGGTGCATGCAATGATTTCCTCCCACTGAAACAGTCTGGAAACCCGGTCTCTCTGAGGGATGTGTCACTTGGAAAAATGTTCTTTTTATGAAATTATGAAACTTTGGCTGAACAGCGCTTGTTCCCGTCTCTAATATGGAGACGCATGACGCGTAGATACATTTGATCACGCACAAAGTTTATGTGGAGCAGAAGCGGTCGGGCCACGGCAGGTGAAACGTTCCTAGCCTACATGAAGTGAAACTGTTTAACTGTAACATTAATGTGTTACTGGACACGCTGGTCTGGTTGGTTAGACCAGTGTTTGAAGTGGAAAACACACACACACACACACCAATTAAAATAATGCTGATAGCGTGGACTAGAAGACAGGTGATGGTTTACGTATTTAAATGATGATCAGGCTTCTGTAAAATGTAATCTCATCCACATCCAGACAGAATTATCCTCTATTCTTTCTCTAGTTGCTCTGCTCTTGTCTGGGCTGACGTAGCTGACGGTGCGCGCGGCGCGCCTAACTAGCAGCTGATGCACATTTTACGCATTTGGAGAGGTGGGCTGGATGCTTTGCGTTTACTGGAAGATGGTCCACTTAACACACGAGTGTAGACTACATATTAATGACAAATGAATGAAAATTAAATTGTGAGTTTTTACTTCATATTTTAGAAATAAAAATGACGGGTAACACATTTATGACGTCTTTTTAAACAAAATTTTCTAGCTCGACCTGCCTGCTTCACTTAAGTCACTGCTTATTAAGGTCCGTCCAGAATTACCGTGGGAAACGGGTAATAATGGCTCTTTGATGGGAACAGGTTGCCGACCCCTGTATAAGATCTGAGCTGGTAAAACAAAAATCCTCATCAGCAGGCTTTTTTGAAAGTGGGGGGGACACAGCTGCCAATCACAAATTTTGCCGGGGACATGTCCCCGGCGTCCCCGGTTAAAATGACGCCTATGTGTATATATATATATATATATATATATATATATATATATATATATATATATATATTCTACTGAATAATATGTCTGTGTGTTGATTGTTATTTAATCTGTAATCAAATGCAAAACGTAAATAAAGATGGCATAGTTAGCATGAGACTACACAGTAAATGTAACATGATTGAATCAAATATGAACGTGTGTAGATTTAATTCACTAACAGGTGAAAAACATGATATTTTTATATTTAAAATAAGGAACACATATACAAGTTACATACATTCTGTGTAACTGTGGCATTTGTACGAAACAAAGAGCAGAGACTGTTTGTTCCTTTGATCAGAGACAGGACGGAGATGGATGTGATGTGTTATTATGTCTGCGACTTCATGGAATTGACTAAGTGCATCATGATTTGCAGAACAATAGTGTGGCATTTTTATTGTGCTGAGACAATCAGAACAATGGCTGACTCAATGAAAGCCCCACAGGCTGCTCTTGTAATCAAATGCTATTATTACACTCTGTGTGTATTGATTCTGCCAGTTATAGCTTAGCTGCTGTTAAACAAGCAGCACAAGCATGTAGGAAATAAAATGTTGCTTTAAGAATGTTTGCTCAGCTTATTAAAATGAAAATCTGCTGGTTTATGTAAATTGAAACGGCTCCTTATCTGTCAGGTAGAGACAGAGACACACCTCGGGTTTTTGCACACAGGCTGCCTCTCTCTCTCTTAGCCGGCAGGTGCAGAGTACCCCACATGGAAGTTCCAGCAGGCTCTTTTTTGAAAACTTTATTGAATGTGACACATTTGGAAAAGCTTTCTGCACAGGCTTTTGGTGAGCCACCACCCTCTGCATTGGAACTGTCATTTAAAAACACCCAATCTGATTGCTAGCCGCTCTCTGTCATCTACATCTGCGCTTTTCTTCTGCTTTTTCCTACATCTGTTCATGTATCCCATCTCCCATCTCAGTTTTTGTCATTCGCTTCCCCTTTCTTTTCCTCCCATCCCTGTCATTCATTACTTTTCCCTGTGATGCATATGCAGCCTCTAATCCTCCATTCCAGTGGGAGTAAGGTAAAGCAAAAAGCTCTACATAGTGGATGCTATGATTCTCTGTGCGAGCTCACATTTAATCTTCTAAATTGTTGCTGACAATCATTCTCAATTTCCTCAGTCGCTGGGCTGACAGCACGGAGAAAGTACGGCTGGATCTCCATGCATGCTGATAAATATATTACAGGAAGACAATGCCTTTCAACATCGCACTCCTCCAAATCCATCACACACACAAAAATGGCTTTTTCTCCGTGGGATGCACTTTGAGTGTGTGAAATCATTTTGGATCATTCAAGCAAATAATTAATTATTGAATCAATGATTTTATTGTGTTTTTACCAGATCAGATAGGTGGAGGCGCATCCTGTGGTTAGTTCTGCTGGATGTTTGTTCCTGTTTGGATCATTTTTTCGTCTCTACTGCTGGACGCACACCTGTGCAGGGAAAGAAAAGGACGACTGACTACAAATCTTTTTAAATGATTACTTATGGTTATAATCAGTCACTCTGAGTTTTTCATGAACATAAAATAATCTACACCAATCTCCTACATTAGCTTCTGATAGAAAATAGACAGTGAAACTCTAGGATTAGAAAACCTTGACAGATCTTCATCATGCACACTGTCACTTAACACTCACGTACTCACCACCGAGGAAGGTTGTTGGTTTAGCATCCAGAAAACAGTAGAGAACATTTCGGCTAGTAGAAGGTAACCATTAGCCTTAGCAACACCTCCACACAGCATAACTCCTCCAGGCTTGTGTTATTTGTGTAGATAAAACATCAACGTTGCAGATCAGAGTCAGTGATAGAGGCACATTGCTTTTAGCCAATCAGAGGACAGAGGTCCAAATATCAGGAGATAATACTTCAAATCCTGTCGTCTAAAGCTCAGCTCTATGCTTTCACGTTGCATTGACCCCCACAGATCAGTTTCAAGCCCGACAGGAAGTCAAACACAAAAGCAGTGTAAAACATCCAGAAATTTTCAAAATAAAAGTCAGGTGTAGATTAACTTAAGCGTGCCATTACCTCTGAAACCTCTTTGGTCAAGTTTATGGGAACACACAATAAACCACAGACCTTTTTGGATATGTGCTGTCGCCTTTCTCCTTGCTTGTTATAATGTTAATCTACAATCATGCATGGTTTTGCAACTCTGTGGTGTAATCGGGACCTCATAGGACCAACTGTGTGGAACGCTTTGCTGCCGTTTCGCATTTGAAATGTGTAAAATGTGGAACAGCCAGTGGAAGAGCTGGGTAAGGGTTACCGCTTTGTTTTCAATAAAATCTTGGAGAAAAATGCAGACTGACTGAATTTTCTTGACTTTTTATCCTCCTCACATTGCTTGTACTGTATAAACAGGCCACGCATGTTTGTTGACATCTTCATCATCATCACTACAAACGGTACCATCTCACTGATCTTGGGTCAGAATGCAGTAAAAGGTCCCATAGACACCACCATTGTCTCAAAGATGAGCTGCAGCTCTGGAGTCTCTTTGTTCAATTTTCTGTAGTTTTCATTCAGATATTCTTGAATCATTGATGCTAATGCTTCCTTACTGGGACTAATTTAGGTAATCTGTGGTTTTGAAGTAATAATGGTGTTTAACTGACATCTTGGTGCCTAGAAACATTAATCATGAACCTGTCGCACCCTCAGGGTGGACATGTGACTCTGCTGAATCATAGTAATTTCCTCTGTTCCTAAGAACAGCATAAAGATTAGTGATTGAAATATAAGTGAAAACAACATTACCTTATTAAAGCTTTTTAAAACCCTGATCTACTTGAAAAGCTCAAAAACACACAAAAAGACATTTTGAAAATAAATGTATCCTTATTCTTTGTTCTTCTAATTCTTTTCCACTAGTCCTCCATGTTTTATTTCTCCAGCATCGCCTTGGCAACACATTGCCTTAAGTCAGATGCATATGCATTCTCCCCCATCAGGGCAGAACCAATCCGTATGCTTCTTTGCCCTGCTGGATCTGATCGGCTCTCTCGTCCACTCAACTCCGCCACTTTAATCCAAGCCGTCGGCTGCACTATCTCGCTGTTATCATTGCTGCTGTCGCTGTAATCCATCGCCATCACAGCCGTCACACAACACTTGGCTGGTGCCGTCTCTGCAGTCAGTCTTCTTGGTCTGGAAGGTCTGTGGATGCCATTTCAATGAGCTCTAGGCTGATGTCCTGGTGGTGCAACCTGCTACTGTCTGGGCATCGTCCACTTTGCTGCCAGATCTCTGCCGGCATTGTGGCAGCTCGTAGGCTACTGACCAGGCTTCATCTGTCGCTCAGGGTTCCCATCTTATTTCTCTGTAGCAGCTCCCTAGCAATCAGTCTGCAATAATAATAATAACAATAACAATAATAATAATAATAATAGAAAAGAGCCAGTTTTGCTTGAATAGATTTAAACTGGGCTGCATGACAACATATCCATCTCCTCATTCCAAGAACATCTGCATCCTTTCTGATTCAGATTGATTTACCGCCAGTCGGCATTGCGTAGTGAGATGTGAATAAGATGTGTTAGACAAGCCCAAATACATAAAATCATGAATAAATACCTCCCATGAAGTTATAAGAGAGTGCAGAGGACAGCGTGAGGGTCAGAGGTCACAGGCCTCACAGCCTCAGGAAGGAAGCTGTCCCTCAGCATCACCGCTGTCTGGGCTTTGAAGCTGCCTGAAGGAAGGAGGGTAAAGAGTTCATGGATTGGATAAATGTGGTTCATTGTTTGTTGCTCTGATTCTGCACCTGTTGGCGTAAACATCTTCTGGGGAAGATTCTGCGTGGAATTTGCATGTTTTCTCATAAGTGGATTTCCTTCCTGCAGTTTCCTAGCCGTACAAGCCATCCCATATATGGGAACAAATAAAAAAAATTGTCTGGCCACAAGCCATTAAAACAAGCCAGTGAAGGGGCGGAGTCTATGGTTTTCTTTCAGCCTGTCTCTGCACGCACTTGGGCAGCGTTAGGATAAACCGAAGCGACTGAAAACATGATACACTCGCTGCTGCGGGAATCGGTCAACAGGTCAGTCCACCATGCACCATCAAAGAAGGAGCAACTACATGATTTTAAGTATCGCTATCTGTTCTTGTCTCTCAGAAAGCCAAAGTGTAAATCGTTTAAAACGATCGCCATTCCTGAGCCGATGCCATCTTTGTAGATATTTTCCAATCCCTAACAAACAGAAAGCTCTGTGATTGGCAGACACAAAGCTGTTCAGGCCAATGTTAGACCTGCTGAGGCTTCAATAGAATATGGCTAAACCATCCAGAGCAACATCTTTAGCTACTGCTACTGTTGGTCTAGGTTTCTAGGCAACCAGTGATCCATTTGCCCACATTGGATTGATCGAGCAGTCTTTAGTTTCACTTATGACAACAAAAACCAAAAGTCTGATTTAGAGTCTTTAGAGGGTGTGACTGAGAGTCAAGTATTTTTTGTTTGACATAAGTGTGACTCGATCCAAACTTGAAACTCGAGTCTCCATCTTAGATGAAAGTTCCAGCTGTTCATGACCAAATGAAAGAAGAGCGTTTGGTCCAAAGGTAGACCTGCTCTGCTAGACCAACCTGCAGAGCTAACTGTTGCTACTGCTATGGTTGGTCTATGGTTGTGAAAACATGTGGAAACATCCATGTTGGGTCAAATGACACCAACTCACAGTGACCCAGCACACAATTAAACCTACAGCAGAACAATGTGATATTGCTCAAAGTATTTTCCATAAGATAATGGTAACTGGCTTGTATTTGTAAAGCGCCTTCTCAGGGTTCTACAAGCACCCAAGGCGCTTCACAACACAAAAAGTCATTCAACCATTCATGCGCTGGTGAGGATGATAGCCACAGCTGCCCTGGGGCGCACTGACCGAGGCGAGGCTTGCTGAACACTGGCACCACCAGTCCCTCCAACCACCACCAGCAGGCAAGGTGGGTTGTGTCTTGCCCAAGGACACAATAGCAGCATTCTCTGGTCAGAGCCAGGATCGAACCTGGAACCTTCCGATAACTGGACAACCCACTCTGTCTCCTGAGCTACGCTGCTCATTATGCTGTTACTAAACAAAAAGTAACAGCAGAACTTTTATTTTCAAAGAACATTACTGTCATGACTTGCAGGAGGCGTCTAACCCAAGACATGCAGAGTCAAAACGACAACTCGGAGTAAGTAAAAATACAGTATTTTATTATGAAAATGGGAACTAAGGATGCACTAGTAAGTCCAGTGAGTAGGGTGCCGCAAGGCGTTAGTCCAGAGTTCAAGTTCCGCAAACAGCGGGGAAGGTGACAAGCCGAGGTGAGTAAGGACGGGGGTCCAGTTGAGTGAGGTGGGTGAGGAAGCAGAGAGGGGAAGGACAGGAGCCGTGGAGGAGTCCTGGAGATCCGGGATTCTAGCAGTGAAGGTAATGGACGTGGTAGTGGTTCCTAAACAGGGCAAAGCGAATAGGGGTTCAGAGACGAGTCCAAAGTCATAATCCAAATAAGGTCAGAGATCCAAATAATCCAATCACGAATAAACAAGCGAGCAAACAGGCGAATACGAGTGGCAGGGGCTAACCAAACCTGTAGCAATCATCCGGCGTCACGTCGTGTCGCCATCCTCGCTTTATACCAGCGCCTCTGATTGCGAATCCAGCACAGCTGGTGTCCCCTCCGCTCCTCACCTGTGGAAAAGAACCTCAAAGATGGCTTATTGAGGAAGAGCACGCACCTCGGCTCGTGAATCATGACAATTACTGACTGAATGTTCTTTGAAAATAAAATAAAAAACATTAAGAGGAGATGGAATGCATTCACTGGGCTTATCTGACTTAGTCGTGGTTATCAGCGAGCCGAGAGCATCCGGTCCCACCGTAATCACACAGGCATCCCTGCTAGTTGGACTTGCTAATGGAGTTTCAGGTGTCTGATTTACAGCCCTCTCTCCCAGCGATAAAGCCTTCCCCTAACTTTATGCAATGCTGGTCTCCTGAGATAGTATTAAGTGTTGAGAATGTCAAATGGGAGTGTGAATGCCCATAACTAAAGCTAATTAGCAAGGTCATTTATTCCTACTGTATGTGTGCTAGTGAGTACTTTATTGTGCTGAGTATTGAACCCGGGTTTAAAATGCATGACCTCAGGAAAACTGCATTTTTAGAGCAGAATGTGAAGTTTTGTTTGGATTGCTGTGAGAAAATATGTGCGGAGCGTTTAAAATAGAATATTCAAACAGTCTCGTTCCATGTCCTCCTCTTGGAGGACACGCGTTGGAGACAAGGTGACGTTGGCAAGTGTACTAAAAGTAAAATACTCATGTCAAAGGTACTTAGTGCACACTTATTTTCTGAAATTCATGAGAAGGAAACAACTTGCTATTGACATGGCGTGGCATAACATTCCCCCCGTCCGCTCCCCACTGACCATCAATCACTAAGATGGCTCATTCATCAAGTGGCCCCGCTGGTCCGACCCTCTTGTGACACACAAACGTTTTTCCAATTTAAAATCTGATATTGATGGAGCACTGTGTCCCACTGCAGCTTCTTTGAGCTTTGCTGGAGACGCTATACTTCTTCCTGCACCCTTCCACCTCAAACAAGCCTATTTCCATGTGTGACATTTAAAGAGAAGTTTCTCTCCTGATCAGGGGACAGGGCAAATCTTCAGGGATTTTTTTTCCTGCCACCAAGAAAGAAAAGGTGGATGAATAGTGATGTTTGCTCCTTTGACAAGTCTTGGTTTGATGTCCTGCATTGTATTTCTGTAAATGTCTTTTGTAATCAGCCTAGTCAGTCATTTTCCTAAGGTGACAGTATTCTGTTAGCTTTAGCTTAGCATAAACATGTAAGTGAATGGTAACAGCTAGCATGTCATGGAGAATGTCGTGAAAATTGTTTATTCATTTTTTCGGATGACCTCGATAATCCTATGAACTACACATGAAAATAATTTCACAAAGCAATGATAGGATCTGATACATTACAACACCTTTTTATTTGATAGGGCCTATGGTTAAAATCTGATGTTAGTCTAGATCTGGACAAGTGGGGGAGTAGAGGGAGGTGGAGTGTACAGTCGGTAAAGACGGCTCTCCCTTGCCCTGCCTCCAACATGCCTCCATCTAAAAGACTATCCAGAGTTCTCTCTGTAGTTGTGCTGCTATAGGCTTAGACTGCTGGAGGACACACTGACCACTTTCCACACTCTGCTTTTTCTATACCACCACACTCAAATTGCATTATTTCCTGTTATTTCACCTGCTACTTTTGCTTTCTCTCTAAGTAGTTTTCTCCTCAGAAGGACCTACAATGGTGATCTACTGAGCTGTGGTGGCCTCATGGAGGGAGCCATCGGCTGGCACACTGCTTAAGGGTGGGATATCTATTCAAGGCTAAAACAATCCATCTCAAAAAGTCCTTTATTGTGATCTCACAAATGGAAAGAATTTGCATAGAACCACCTCTCACCTCTCCAGGTTGGAGGAGCAGCAGCTCTACTTGGGCGTGGCCAGACCCAACATAATGTCTTAAAGTGACAGAGCCTTGACACGGCTCACTTTGGAGGCTGCTGAAAATGTCAAGGATACAACTGCTGAGATCGCTTTATGTGAGAAGGATTTTATGTGAAGTTATTCATAAAAAATTTATATACCAGAGCCATCTTCTTTAAAAAGTCACAATGTGTTTGCTTTAATTTTATGAGTGAACACAAATCAAAAGGGCAGCCAGAGTCAACCGACCTTAGAAATCATAAAAAATGGCCCTATAGCTCATTCAGGTTTAAGGATTCTTAAACTCACATCTCATAGCATCTGACATACTGCTGTGGACCGGCAGCTTGTCCAGGTGTACCCCGCCTGTTTGCCCAAAGACTGTAGTAGATAGGAAACCCCCCTGCAACCCTGCATGGATAAGTGTGTATAAAAAAATGAATGGACAGACAGCATCTAATGAACATGCCAAAAACATGTAAGTTTTCATCAAACTTTAGAAACAGTAGAACACGATCCAAAAGTTCATTTATGTCATTAATTCAGCTTAAAAGGTGAAACTAACCTATGAGAGACTCATTACATGTCAAGCTGAATATTTTAGACCTTATTTGTTATAATTGTAATGATCATGGCTTATGGTTTATGAAAACTCCACATTTAAAATCTCAGGTATTTAGAATATTGTGAAAAAGCTCAATAATTTAGACCTATTCCTACTGCTCACTGGAAGCATCAGCGGTGCAGAGTGGTGTACTCACCACAATCACTGCACTCCAGTGCACACCGGGACCCGCAACCCATCCAACAGAGTTCACGGTCTCCGAGCTGAGCTTGTCCGGCTCCGTCAGATCTTCAGTCTCCAGGAGTCCCAGGTGGACAATCTATCCTCCCTGCTTTTCCAGTTACCGGCTCCACCAGATCCCGCGCCACCAGTCCAGTCAGCGCCAGGTCCCGCACCACCAGTCCAGTCAGCACCAGGTCCCGCACCACCAGTCCAGTCAGCGCCGAGTCCCGCGCCACCAGTCCAGTCAGCGCTGGGTCCCGCGCCACCAGTCCAGGGGTCGTCCCCAGGCCGGCCTGTTCAGGAGGCTCCGCCCCCGGGCCAGCCTGTCCAAGAGGCTCCGCCCCCAGGCCGGCCTGTCTAAGAGGCTTCGCCCCCGGGCCAGCTTGTCCAAAAGGCTCCACCCCCGGTCCAGCCTGTCCTGTTGTCAGCGCCCAGTCCGGCAGCACTAGTCAAGGAAGCAGTCCCGTTTGCAGTGGCTCCGCCTCCAGTCCAGAAGTTGACGCCTCCAGTCCAGAGGTCGACGTCGTCTCCTCCGGTCCAGAGGTCGATGTCGTCTCCTCCGGTCCAGAGGTCGATGTCGTCTCCTCTGGTCCAGAGGTCGACGTCGTGACCTCCGGTCCAGAATTCGACGAGGCCACGTCCAGCGTCTCTACCTGCCGAGACTACCCCAGCAGCGGGTCTGCCTCCGGTCACCGCCGGTCCTGCCCTCGCCAGATGCAGGCCCCCCAGAGCCTGTCGCCGCCTCCTCCTCTGCCCCAGACGCCGGCCTCGTAGACTCAGTTGCCACCTCCTCCTCTGCCCCAGACGCCGGCCCCCAGACTCTACTGGTCACTGCCTCTTCTCCACCGGTTCCTCTGTTCCTCTCGGCCCTCCTTCCTGGTCCCCCTCCTCCTGCCCTGCTCTGTGTTCCTGTGGGCGTCTGGAATCCACCCTTTAGGGGGGAGGGGGGTACTGTCGCACCCTGTCCTGTCTCCCCATTCTGTTCAGTCATGTGTCTGTTAATTGCTCCCACCTGCCTCTGGTTTTCCAATCACCCAAGCTCCCAGCCCTCATGTATTTAAACCCTTCAGTTCTGTGTCTTTTGTCGGTTCATTGTTTCCATGTCCAGCATTTTTTATATTAAAACCCTTCTAATCTGTTCATGCCTGTCTGCCTGCCTGCCTTCTTCACCTGCATATGGATCCTTGCCTCCGCTCACCTCGCCCACACACAGGGATTTCACACTGAAACAGTGTGTGATTTCCTGTCTAGCCCTATGCTAACTGTGATATTTGATGCATCCCAGAAGTGGATCGTGGAGAAAATAGAACCCGAGGCTGACCTAAGAGGCACGCGCGACGCTAGGATGCATCTGAAAATTGTTGCGTCGCCGCTTTAAAACACTCCATAGACTATAATGGATTCTATTTGAAACAGTGCCATTTCACACCACTGATGCTTCCAGTGTGCAGAAGTGTGGCACTCTAATCAGCTAATGAACCCTAAACACCTGCAAAGGGTCTCTGGGCCTAGATGGTCTCTCAGTCTAAGTTGAATGACTAATAGCAATAGTCTGTTGCACCATAACCCCATTGTTCCAGCTTCACCTGTATGTACCTATGAATAACAGCCTTCAGCATCATTAAAAAAGCTCCATTAAATCAGCTACCTGCTTAGAGCTGATTGGATTTGACAAACCCATCCTGCAAACATCATCATCAAACCAAAGACGAGCTCTCTCAGGCCTCTGAGATCTCATCCCTGTGTGCACGGCGACATCAAAGTAAAGAGCACTGTGCTGAGATCAAACATGCTCAGAAACGAAGGAAGTGTTCTCATGTTTCTATTCAGCTGATGTGGGTTATCACTAATGTGGCGATGCTGAATAGAGCCAGTAGCTTCACTGGTTTTGATTCATGTGACATTTCCAGTCATGGATCCTGATAACCAGCTTTGCGGTCTTAATTCTTTCAGCTAGTGAGAATACTGACAGCATTTCAAGAACCTTCATTAAACTATGTTTTAGTCAGAAGACTCCATACATTTTGGGTTTTTTCCTCAGAATTTTAATGAGGAAGAAGGCCGTTTGAGTTTCTCATTTAAATATTTTTCTCCTTTTCCAAACTGCTTCTACATTACATGTGGCACAGTGCAGACTGATCAGAACAGCTTTGTTTTTATCACAAATTGGGATGGAGGAGTGTTTTCTTTGTTTTTTAGTAGGCATTTGTGATAATAAAGCTGACAGAGCTGCAAAGCTTGCCTGATTTTCTCCACTCTGACTTTCAAAAGTTCTTCTTGTTTTGTTTTAGAGTTTCTGATGATCTGTCGTGGCCTAAAAGGCTCGTGAAGGATTTTAGCAGTGAAATCAAAACATGCATGTTTGTGGTGTGGAAGAGCCGTTATCGGGTTGCCTTAAGCACTGATGCAACACTCAGAAGAGTATCAGGGTCAGTGAGTAACAAGCAAAAACAAACCAGGAGGAGGTGTCTAGATTTAAGTGAGAGTGTTGAGAAGAAACGTCAAATTACTGTTTCCAGTAGGAATGTGATCTTACTGAGTAAAATAAATAAATAAATAAATAAATAAATAATCCAAAGGCGTTTTATTGAATATGAAAATTGATCTTTCAGCTACTTCTGTATCACCATCCGAGGAACTCAAAGATTTTTCATCACACGAATCTAAAATTCATTCGTCAGTAAGCCTACTTTTGACTTGTCACTGAATTAAAACTAGCTTTTTAAACTTGTTCAACTATTTTGTGTCATTTACTTTAAGACTTAAAACAGCAAAATCACGTGTAAATCACCATTTTAACAAGCAGGTTCGCTGAAAAATGAATTATTTACTTATTATATTTGAAAATCATTGGTCACTCAGATTTTAATGTGAAAATAGTCTTCTACACCTATCTGCTGCATAAGCTTCTGATAGAAAATAGATGGAAAAATGCATGATTCATGAAATGCGGACAGATTTATTCACACTGTCACCTTTGGACTCACCTATCTTGACTCATGACAGGGAAGACTGTTGTTGGTTTAGCATCCAGGAATCAGCAGACATCATCTCAGCTAGTAGAAGCTGTTAGCGTTAGCAAATCCACCACACATCAGAACTCATCCAGGCTCGTGTTATTTGTGGAGATACAACATCAACTTTTCAAAGCAACTGGAGTCAGAGCTAGAGTCGTGTTGCTCTTAACCTATCAGAGGTGAGATGTCAGAATATCAGGGGAAAAAATTAAGAAAATGTTAGTGATCCTTCTGTCTCTAGTTCATCAGCAACTGGAGTTTTAAAGTCTTATACTATTATTCAGACCATTACTGAAGGGATAAGGTTAAGGTTGTTGTTCTCTTTTTCTGTCTTTTGTATCTCGTTGAGCAAATGAATGTTGACACTTACAAGAATTTTAATTTAGTTTTAAAATCTCTAATTAAAAATGTTTGTCCATATTGAAAGTTTTCAGGGGTTCTGCAGAGGAGGGTCCATCGGATTGAACCTCAGATTCAGGAGGAACAATGTGGTTTTCATCCTGGTTGTGAAAGACTGGGCCAGCTATACACCTTTAGGGGGATGCTGGAGGGTGTGTGGGAGTTAGCCCAACCAATCTACGTGTGTTTTGTGGATTTGTAGAAGGAGTTCGGCCGTGTTCCTCGGTAGGCCTTTTGGTGGGTACTTCAGGGGTATAGGGAACCAGGACCTCTGATACGGGCTGTTAGGTCCCTAAATGACCGGTACCAGAGCTTGGTCAGCATTGCCAGCAGTAAGTCGGTCTTGTTCTCGGTGAGAGTTGGACTCCGCCAGGCTGCTCTTAGTCACTGATGCTGTTCATAACTTTTAAGGACTGGATGTCTAGGTGCAACCAAGGTGTTGAGGGGATTCATTTTGGTGGCCTATGGATCAGGTCTCTGCTCTTTGCAGATGATGTGATCCCATTGGCTACATCAGATGGAGATCTCCAACTTTCGCTGGAGCGGTTTGCAGCTGAGTGTGAAGCGGCTGGATGAGAATCAGCTCCTCTAAATCCGAGACCATGGTCTTGAGTCAGAAAAGGGTCAAATGTCTTCTCCTGGTTGGGAATGAGCTTAAGTATCTCAGGGACTTGTTCATGAGCGAGGGAATGATGGGAGCACTAGATCAACAGGTGGATTGTCTAGGCCTCGATGCTTAGGCTTCTGCCCCCACGACTCAACCCCCGATAAGCAGAAGAGGATTGGAGGAAGGATTATGGATGAATAAACTGAAATTTCTTATTTCTTGTGAAATGAACTGAATTAGAATTTGACTTGCGTTGTCGTCCAGTAAAGGTCCTGAGATGACCCTTTTGGTTAACTTGATCTTCATGAATAAATTGAACCGAATTAAATCCCACGAAATGTTTGAACTCTGAAACTGCAGTAAACGATGAACTATGCATAGATCTTTTTTTTTTTTGCTGTGGGTTGAAAAGGCCAAGGCAGCACATCTTCACAAACCAAGTTTAGAAAACAGGATTGGATGAATTCCAAGCCCTAAGATCTTCTCTCTGAAGCTCCCCATTGGACAGACGTCCTAATGGACAGGCAACATTCCACCTCTAAGTGGTTTGACATCTTGCTGCCATAAATAAACGCTAACAGTGATGCTCTATTAGGCTAAACAAGGCTCACTATGTCTCTCCAAAGCCAGGAAGCACCCCCTAATGGCTCGCTAATGTCTTTATTGGATTACTCCAACGTCTCCTATTGCAGCATGTCACAGCTACGGCATTCTGGAGAACTTGATGGACCAGAGACAGCCTGGTTGGGACTAATATTACACAGACTCAAGATCCCTTCAACCACAAATGTTTCCAGCCTTGAAATATCATAATATATGATGTTAATACTATTTCCACCAATGGATTCTATGATTTATACAATCACCACAATATGTTGATGTTGTAAAACTTTTCATTATTGGTGCAAATGATCTTTTTGTCAACCCTAACCTGATGTTTTAAATGCTCAAGCCTTGTTTAACTCTTTTGCCATTCATAATGTCGTTTCACCTTAATAGTGAACAGAGAGCAAGGATTTGGAAGTAAAACGGACCACTGATGCTTACATCAGCAAACTGTTAATGCCTAATATGAAATTGATTTTCATTAAACCCAGACACTTGTGCATTTGCTGAGATAAAGGACTATTATGGTTTACCCATTATTTATACTGCCCTAGAGGTTGCATGTTCTAACCTGCAGACTACGGAAGCAATTACTGTGCAAATAACACAGATGGTGCAACAAACAAAGCACTTAAGAAAATGGTTTTTCCATTAGACACACCTTGGTCTGCATGAGGACCTAGGTTCTGTGTCATCCTCTTTGAAATTGTGTGAATGAATGCATTTGGACCCATATATGTTTGACCTCTGCCTGATGATTGGTACGCTGGAACGCTTTGATCAATGTTTCAGACTTCCTACTTGCAGAGGGGGCTCGGTTAACACTGTAAAAGTCCACATAGCTTTGTTTTGGGGTGCACACACAAAGACCTTCACACATGTGCATGCATTTTACTGTGCTTGCATTCTTAATGTCTTGCTAATGGATCTTTTGAAAGACCAGTTGTGCGGACCTCTCACACCCAGAGGACTTTGTTAGTGGTGCTAATGACAACACTGATGTGGGCAGCTGTGTTCAGGATGCGCTCACATCCTCAGATAAATCTCTGTGGACTAAATACAACATGGTCCACTCACTTCCCATATTACCATTCTGCTATGTTCACACCAGATGCAGTGGGTGCCCCGGCTCAGGCCTAGAGCAGAAGGTCAATACTTAAAAATATGATCCAACTTTGATTCAAAATCATGGATGAAAAGGGAATTATGTTTACGTTGCTCAAAAAGCTGTAGATGTTATAGATACTGCACCTGATCCTATTCCTTTATTTGCATCCTAATTGAGTCAAAAGTAGTTTCTAAAACCATTTGATTTCTGTGATGCTGGGATTTGACTCATGCTCTACAGGAGTCTTGTGTGTGTGTGTGTGTATACATACATATGTACACACATACACACACACACACACACACACACACACACACACACACACACACACACACACACACACACACCATACTAATACGGTGTTTGACCCCCTTTTGCCTTCAGAACTGTCTTAATTCTACGTGGCATTGATTCAACAAGGTGCTGAAAGCATCTTTAGAAATGTCGGCCATATTGATAGGACAGCATCTTGCAGTTGATGGAGATGTGTGGGATGCACATCCAGGGCACGAAGCTCCCGTTCCACCACATCCCAAAGATGCTCTATCGGGTTGAGATCTGGTGACTGTGGGGGTCGTTGTAGTACAGCAAACTCATTGTCATGTTCAAGAAACCTATTAGAAACGATTGGATATTTATGACATGGTGCATTATCCTGCTGGAAGTAACCATCAGAGGATGGGTACAAGGTGATCATGAGTGGGATGGACATGGTCAGAATCAATGCTCAGGTAGCTCAAGGTATTTAAACCATGCCCAATTGGCACTAAGGGGCCTAAAGTGTGCTAAGAAAACATCCCCCGCACCATGACACCTCCACCACCAGCCTGCACAGTGGTAACAAGGCATGATGGATCCATGTTCTCATTCTGTTTACGCCAAATTCTGACTCTACCATTTGAATGTCTCGACAGAAATCCAGACTCATCAGACCAGGCAACATTTTTCCAGTCTTCAACTGTCCAATTTTGGTGAGCTCATGCAAATTGTAGCCTATTCTTCCTGTTTGTAGTGGAGATGACTGATACCTGGTGGGGTCTTCTGCTGTTGTAGCCCATCCACCTCAAGGTTGTGCGTGTTGTGGCTTCACAAATGCTTTGCTGCATTCCTCGGTTGTAACGAGTGGTTATTTCAGCCAAAGTTGCTCTTCTATCAGCTTGAATCAGTCGGCCCATTCTCCTCGGACCTCTAGCATCAAGAAGGCATTTTCGCCCACAGGACTGCCGCATACTGGATGTTTTTCCCTTTTCCCACCATTCTTTGTAAACCCTAGACATGGTTGTGCGTGAACATCCCAGTAACTGAGCAGATTGTGAAATACTCGGAGACACGCCCACCGGATTGAGTGAACGCTGGCGCGTTTGGCTGCCGCTGCTCACCGGTAAACTTTGATTTTATTTGATTATATATGTTGGACTGACACTATTGGATTGTTGACTGGACTGTGGATATCTATATAAATCCTAACCTCTATTATGTGGACCAACGCTATTCACGTGTGGTCCGCACTCATCTGGATTTTATCATTCATCTTCCACCGACCTGCTGCTGGCTTCCTCCAGTACACTGCCGCTGAGCTCCTCAGGATTCGCCTCCCCCCTGGATCTCCACCGGCTTCACTGCACCTCGACCCGGACATCTCTCATATTCTCCATCGGAGATATGTCCACCGCGGCTCACGCAGGAATTACCACTACCACAACTCCGCTTCAATCAATTCTTTCTGGTCCACCACTCGCCGTCGTCCTCACAGGAACTCATACCACCGAACAGCTAACTCCTCCTTAGCCAGCCTGACCAGGACAGCTAACGCTCATGGATGTGACAGCACCACCGTCAACTTCGGCCTTCTCAACATCCGCTCTCTCACTGGGAAAGGTCATCTCATTCACGATCTCATCAAGGACCGTGGAATCGACTTCATGTGCCTTTGCGAAACTTGGCAGCAGCCAGCTGATTACTCCCAGCTCAACGACGCTACTCCTCCCGGGTTTGTTTACCTCACCAAACCACGCGGTTCTCGCGGAGGAGGTCTCGCGATAATCTATAGCGAGAATTGGAAAGTTTTGCCATTGTCTGTCTCTGATTTTAATTCCTTTGAGTATTTGGTTTTTAAACTTAATGGACCTACCCCCACTATCATTGGATTAATCTACCGCCCCCCTAAACCTCACAAAGACTTTCAGTCAGAAGTCTCAGTACTGCTCACTCATTCATCTACACGCTCATCTAATGTAATAGTGCTTGGAGATTTTAACATACACATGGACAACAGCGATCTTCCCCTCACCAAAGACTTTTCATCCTGCCTGGACAGCCTTGGATTTAATCAGCACATCAACTTTCCAACTCACTCCAAAGGACACTGCCTGGATCTGCTGTGCTGCTCTGGTCTCACCCCTCTTAACTGTGCAGCTGATGATCTCCACATCACTGATCACTATTTTATTTCTTTCAATATTGTAACCCAGCTTTCTTTTACCAAACCAACCCGGCTCATTTGTTTTAGGAATATAAACGACATCAATATCGACAATTTATCCTCCTGTATTGATAATATTCAGCTACCGGACAATCTCTCCTCTCCTGATGACCTGGCTGCTCTCTACATTTTAAACTCCCTTGCTCCAGTTAAAACCCGTTCTGTTACTTTCTGTCAGTCTGCTCCCTGGTTTTCCCCTCAACTCCGGACTCTGAAAACCAAATCCAGGCAGCTTGAACGCCTCTACAGAAAAACTGGTCTCACCTTTCACAAAGAACTATATAAAAATCGTATGACTCAGTATAATGACTTACTTATACTAACCAAACAACAGTATTACTCCTGTCTAATTAACTCCAATCGAGGCAACACTAAGTCATTGTACTCCATTATCAATAAAATTCACCGGCCCTCCGATACTCTCCCCCACACATGTGCTCTACTGCTACTTGTAATGCCCTTCTTCTGTTCAACGAAAAAATAATAAACATTCACCGTGCAATCAACCAAAGCATCCCCCTACCTCCCCATATGATCCTCCCGAGCCAACCAACACAGTTATTTTCCATTTTCCAACTTCCCAGTGATTCTGAGATATCAGATATTATCCACAAGTCAAAGCCTTCTACCTGCCTTCTCGACCCCCTTCTCACGGCCATGGTTAAATCCCGCCTCCCCTCCCTGCTCCCTCTCGTCTCCGCTCTCATACACGCATCCCTTCCCTCCGGTATTGTTCCCTCTATCTTCAAAACTGCTGCAGTTACTCCAATACTTAAAAAACCTGGTTCGGATCCTAACATTTTTACTAATCTCCGCCCCATCTCCAACCTACCCTTTGTCTCCAAAGTTTTAGAAAAAATTGTCGCTGCCCAGCTCCACACCCATCTGACACTAAACTCCTTCTGTGAACCCTTCCAGTCCAGTTTCCGCCCACTTCACAGCACAGAAACAGCCCTCCTCAAAATAACTAACAATCTCCTCATTGCTGCTGATTCCGGTCTACTATCCATCCTGGTCCTCCTTGATCTGAGTGCGGCCTTTGACACAACATCTCATTCCATTCTCCTCCATAGGTTATCTTCCATCGGCATTGCTAACATCCCACTTCAGTGGTTTCAGTCCTACCTATCAGGTCGCACTCAGTTCATTACTATCAAATCCTCCCGCTCACAGCCCTCTCCTGTCTCTTCTGGTGTGCCCCAGGGCTCTGTCCTGGGGCCCCTCCTTTTCATTATATGCATCCTTCCCCTTGGCAATATCTTCCACAGATTCAATATTCATTTTCACTTCTTCGCGGATGACACCCAGCTCTATTTGTCCAGTAAGCCAAATTCTGCACTTCCTCCCTCCTCCCTCATCACCTGCCTTCAAGAAATAAAATCCTGGTTCAGTTCGAACTTCCTGAAATTAAATACAGACACAACAGAACTTATTTTGGTTGGTACCAAGAATACCCTCTCAAAATTTGACAGCTGCTCTCTCACAGTTGATAATCCTTCAGTTTCCCCCTCTCCCCAGGTCAAGAGTCTGGGTGTCATCGTAGACAGCACACTATCCTTCCAATCTCATATCAATAGCATCACACGGTCAGCTTATTTCCATCTTCCTAACATTAATCGTCTTCGCCCCTCCCTTGATGTCCACTCTACTTCTATTCTTGTCCATAGTCTGGTTACATCACGTATTGATTATTGTAACTCTCTTCTCTCAGGCCTCCCTCAGAAAACCCTCCGTAAGCTCCAGTTGGTTCAGAATGCAGCAGCACGCATCATTACTAAAACTCCCATCTCTCATCACATCACCCCCATCCTCAGACAACTCCACTGGCTACCAGTGCACACCAGGATTAACTACAAGATTCTCCTTCTCACCTTCAAGGCCATCCATAACCTCGCCCCTCACTACCTCACAGATCTCGTTCACATTGTCACCTCGTCCCGTTCCCTAAGGTCCTCCTCCTCCATTCATCTCTCTGTGCCTCCTTTCGTCTCAGTACCATGGGGAGTAGAGCCTTCAGCTGCACCGCTCCCAAACTCTGGAGCTCCCTTCACCCTCTCATCAAGAACATTAACTCATTCACAGAATTCAAAAACATCTCAAAACTCACCACTTCATAACCACATATCAGCTTTGAATTTTAGAGTGCCTTGTTTGTTCATGTTTACGTATGTTTACTTACTGAATGATTTGTGTTATTATTCTGTACAGTGTCCTTGAGTGACCAGAAAGGCGCTTTTAAATAAAATGTATTATTATTATTATTATTATTATTATTATTATTCAGACCGGCCCGTCTGGCTCCAACAAGCATGCCACGCTCAAAAATGCTTAAATCACCTTTCTTTCTCATTCTGACCTTCAGTTTGGAGTTCAGGAGATGGTCTTGACCAGGACCACACCCCTAAATGCATTGAAGCAACTGCCATGTGATTGGTTGATTAAAAAATTGCATTAAGGAGAAGTTGAACAGGTGTTCCTAATAATCTTTTAGGTGAGTGTTTACAGTATGTACATCTATACGTACAGGCCAAAAGTTTGGACACACCTTCTCATTCAATGTGTTTTCTTTTCATGACCATTTACATTGAGAGATTCTCACTGAAGGCATCAAAACCATGAATGAACACATGTGGAGTGTAGCGTTATGGATTTATGCTCTTTTATGAAAGAGAAACCATGCTACGTATTAATTCGGAATATTAACTTTAATAAATCAATAACCAAATTTTATATTGTTCAGAAGACTCAAAGGTTGTTTTCATCCATAAACTGCCGATAATATCTGAGTGTCTGTGTTTCAGTTCAATGAGGAAACAAGTTTGAAGGATTAACAGTTTTAATTCTTCAAATTAAACTAATGATTTTGAAAATTGACAAACAGGAAATAACAATCACATTGGCAACTTTGTGGGACAATCTTTAACAGTTGATATGCTGTTCTTGCTCAAATAGACCTTCTGGTGAATTTATGAAGATTGAGAATGTTGTGAGTTGTGAGAGTGATATGAGGTGAGATGGATGCGTGTGTGCATCTGATTTTGCTTCAGGAAGAAACAGGTGTCTGAGTGAAAAGTGATGGTTTGAATAAACTTAGCTTTAGTTGGAAAAGATGCATCATAACGCTAAACACCGTGTTCTGTCTCACCGCATTCTTGTGGACCCTCTTTCGGATCCGGGCCGTGGAGGATGTTGGTTCATCCAGATGACACCGGCGGCTGACAGGAGACGTAGGTGTCGAACGGAACCGGTCCAGAGTTGCCCTCGGTACACGTTGATGGTAAAGCGTTTTATCGATGCGCTTTCTTAAGTTAATTCACTCAGAAATCAAAAGACTCGGTAATGAGTCTGCGTTAGAAGTTGCGATTCAGCTATTCTGCCTGGCTTGGCAGAAACAGCGTGAAAGGGGGGGGGGGGGGGGGGAACGAGCCAGCCGGCTCTGCCCCCCCTTTCGGTTTTCAGGTCCACACTCTTTCGTTGTCCAACACGAACCGAATCATAAGACTGAAAACTTACCAAAAACCTTTCTCTTCTCCAAGCAAAACCTGTGCGTCATCAAATGTGTCTGGAGTTTACTGTGGGAAGGTGTGTGTGGGTGTGTGTGAATGTTTGTGTGCTTGAGTGTGAAGGTCAGTACCAAACATTCTCAACACTATCTAATTATGGATTCATTAATCCATTATAATTACCCCAAAGCATAAGAACCATTCATTTGATTAATCACATTTATAATGAGCAAAATGATAATGGTTACTTTAACATTAAAATCAAGAAAAAGAAGTTTAAACTTTATGTTTTGACTTGGTCTGGGTACAACTCATGTAAACACATCTTCTGGTAGACTGCAGGTGGCAGATGTTATGGTTTCCTCCCAGACTCGCTGGCGTTCAGGACTTAATCTGTGGGTGAAAGTTCTCAGCGACCCAGCTTTGACCTAGCTGCGTCCAGCACCACCTTTGTGATAGAAAACCCATATTTCCTCACGTTACAGGAGTTATGTACTTAACCAATATATCTTTGTATCTTGATGAGCTTCAAGAGGTAGTCTCCTGAAATGGTTTTCCAACAGTCTCGAAGGAGTTCCCAGAGATGTTCAGCACTTGTTGGCCCCTTTGTAAATGGTCATGGTCATGAAAATAAAGAAAACAAACTTTTGGCCTGTACTATATATATATATATATATATATATATATATATATATATATATATATATATATATATATATATATATATATAATATGTAAATAATATTGTGGTGACAGTCCCCAGTTGTTTATATGAGAGTTAAATTAATGAGAATTCGGTCAATAAAGATGGTTGATTTTCATTAAGCTATTAACAAAACACAGCCCTCGCATTATTAATGTGATCAAATCTATTTTGCATTGGACATGTTTTTATTTTTTTTTATTTGTATTGTATTTTCATTCAGTGACGGTTTTAACACTGTAGAAAATATAGTCGATGCATTACATTGTCATGTGACTGAAAAGGCCCAGAAGCATAATGCTTATGTATCTGCCTGTCCTTTTTACCAATTAAAACATATGTATCACAAGCTCTTACATTTACATTAGCAATATTCCATAATGTAACCATGGATATACATTTCCTTTTCAATCATTTTTTAATTATTTTTTTTACCAAAGAAACAGTGAATTTGTAAACATCGCTGAAATCATACTTTGTCTCTACAACAGAAACAAAAACTAAATAAAAAAAAACATCTGTATGCTTACTGGAAGTAAATAAACATATTTCTATACATTATTAGCAATGTTTATAATATAATAAATCATTTCACTTCATAATGTGCTGTTTCACAAACAGCGGATGAGTGTTTGCATAAAAATCTGCTTTATTAATGATCAGCATGGCACATTTTTGTAAGAGAAAATTTTCATTAACAGTTTTTTATTTGTCAACCCCCATGCTTCCACACAATATGACGTTTGAGGAAGAAATCATCTATCTTGATTTGTACAATATTGCTAATATGTGAGAAATGTTTCCATTAATATTTCTGAAAGGAGAACCAAGGGAAGGTGTGCTGTGTAGTGAGTGTGTGTGTGTGTGTGTGTGTGTGTGTGTGTGTGCGTGTGTGTGTGTGTGTGTGTGTGTGTGTGTGTGTGTGTGTGTGTGTGTGTGTGTGTGTGTGTGTGTGTGTGTGTGGCTCGTTATGGCAGAAGAAGGAAGGGGATCTTGAAGGCTAAATGTGAATCTGGGATCGAAATAAAAAAATGACTAATAATTGAGTTGAGAACTTTAGGGATTAATTTAGTTAATTTCTCTTAAAGGGCTACAAGGCAATTTTGCCCTTCATTCTTATATAAAGCCTTTAATTAGTGCAGGTGATTTCTCCCATATCAGTTAGGGTTTGATTTCTTTTATTGATTTTCGTTCATGCTTTATGCACCACATTTCGGGCATTACACATAGTTAGGGCTGCTCAATTAATCAAATTTTAATCCCGATTACGATCTGCGTTGTGAGCGATTATTAAAACAAAACAAGCCGATTATTTGCTCCTCCCACTTGCGCTGCCCTGAGTTGCAAATGAAGCGCTCCTCTCACAGTGTTGCTAACTTAGCGACTTTGACGCTATTTCCAACAGCTTTTCAGACCCCCTTCTTGACTTTTTAAATCCTAAAAGTACCTAGCGAACACCTCAGAAACATCTCTGGTAACCCTTAGCTACTTTCTGGATAACTGTCGTTGACATTTCCTGCAGGTTAGCTAAACACTCCGCCTGCACTCCGGACCGTTCTTCAGGACATTAGGAAAGGGAATGATGTAGTGATGTGTCGGTCGCTAAAGACACAGCTCTCAGAGTCGGCTCCCTGTTGGATTAACCAGAGTGAGTGACACACACACCGTACCTGCGGACTCCTGAGCTGCTAAAAACGGCTAAATGAGCGCGTGCGGCGCGCTAAACACACGTGCAGCTTGCCCTGATTGCTGTGAGACGGGGTTGGGGGGGTGGGGGGTGCAGCTGTGGTTGGGACAATTATTACATTAACTGATGGACTTGTAAATAAATAGTTTATAAATAAGGTAGAAATAAGTTCCTCACGCTGATAACTAATAACTAATCTCTCTGAGGACATGGTGCTAGTGCACGCTCCTACAGCACCTTGACACGACTACATAAATGTTATGCAAGATTTTGTGAACATCAATTTATTTGCATGTATTTGTTATGAATGTCACTGTATAATTCTTGCTGTCAGTATTTGCAAGATATTGGTATTTGGGTCTGTACTGGTTAGACTTAAATGAGTTAAACCAAGGTCTATAGCCCTTGGGTCATAAACTATGAGCTATAAGTATATTGGTCTTTTTATATCGGGAATCAGGAGTTCTTTTAGTGATCATCTTGTTTCTTATTTATTGTTGTCCTGATTGTGCCCTGAGCTATTTTATGACTGAATAACAACAAATAAAATCAACATAAATAGAAAAATCATCTTAAATAATCGAGATCTCAATTTCACTCACAATAATCGTGATTATTATTTTTGCCATAATCGAGCAGCCCTACACACAGGTAGTGCACCCACTTCTTCATTTAAAGGTTAGTCCACATAATGCTGACACATACAGTACAGAGGTACTCACAGTGACAGGTTTATAATTATTTCTTTGATTTGCATCAAACACAATCTTCGTGTGTCTGCCTCACATGCTGCTCTGCTCTTCTCACTCATGAGCTTCACCATTGGTCTTCGCTGGCTGAGGGTCCTCTAAGCCTGTTGCTGCCCGCCTGATGTCATTCTATCGCATGGAGCTTCGCTTCGCTCGTGGTTCGAGACGTCCTGAGTGCCCTGCGCTGACAGGTCGCCTGGAGGCCATCCGGGGACCTGCTGCTGACGGCTGGTCGTCTGTCTACATCCTGCTCGGCTCTGCGTGGGAACACAGGCTACTTTATCCTTTTGCATACGCCTTTGGCATTACTACTTATTGATAAGCAACTGCTATTGAGATAGCGACCTTCTCGAGGATTACTTTACAATGATCTACAGTTGGTGACTTAACCAACTTCTCAGGATATGTTCCTGTCTTCACTGGCGTGAGGAAACGCTTACCTCACTCCACGCCTTCATCTGGACTGCAACAGCTTCTCCAGGAAGAAAGTCCCTTCACGTCTTTGGTGCTCAACGACAGGTGGTTTTCTGCGACCACCTACCTTCATGACAGAAAGAAATAGACTAATCTGAATTCACTAATCGGGCTTAACACAAAAGTCAGCCAGATGAGATGCTTCACAGACCTTTTTCCGTCGCCAAAGAGGTGTCCTGTGGGCTGGTTCAGCTGGGTCCAGAAGTTTGAATGCGGCCTTCAGGGGCCGTAGGACTTTTTGGCACCTCAGCTTAGGTCAACGGTGTCTGTGGTGTACTGTATAGAAGGAGGTGTTCTCCCGTAGTGGCTTGACTCAAAGTTCCTTCACCTCTGCGGCCTCGAAACGTGGAATTCAGATCGCGGGCCCAAATGATCCCAAATGGAGCCGAATCATCAAACTGTTCCAAATTGCTTTTGTGAGAACTCGACCGAACACGCAGCCTTCCGGTTTCACGTAGGAAGTCAAAACAAAACAAACGGAGTTGCTTCTAAGTTTTACCGTAACTTTGAGAGCTAATTACATGACAGCTGTAAAGCGCCGGGTTCTGCTGGGCCAGATGGAAACAGCCCGCGGGGGTTTGTGCTTAAGGCAATCTTTACTCTCTTTCTCCCGCCACCACGAGTCTGAACTCTGGTTTTATAAACTTCTTGGTCACACCCACACGTATTTCACTCATTAACCACTTGATGGCACTGTGGCTCTTACAAGTAACCCAGTCTTACAACCATGAGAGATTCATGCTCACAATTGTAACAAAGTTATTCCAAATAAGGTTTCAAAAAGTATTACTTTAAACAGAAAAGAACAACTTCAGGTCTTAAGCTGGACTGTGTCACTTTTAGCATGGTTTTGAATTGGTGAAACACAAAGGCAGAAGTTTAACATGAAAGAAAAAACACAAAACAAGCAGTTAGGTTAGGATCTAATAAGATTTTAAACATATACTTGGAACACCTTGAAATTTAATGGTGAACAAACCTAAAACACCTTCTTTGATAGTAGATAAACAGGAATGCAAGGTTTATAAAGACTCAGGTCTTGAAGCTCCCAGGAGGACCTAAAAGAAGTTTTACGACTTCCCCTATCTTGAGAAAAGGGTCAGTCTGAGGCCCTGTCCACACGTAGCCGGGGATCTGCCAAAACGTAGATATTTTCCAACGTTTTGGCCTGTCATCCACACAAAAACGGAGTTTTTTCACACGAAAACGGATCTTTTTAAAAACTCCGGCCAAAGTGAAGATCTGTGTTTTCTCCGTTTTGGGTGTCTGCGTGTGGACGGACAAAACCGGAGTTTTAAGGTCCGCAACGTCACTTTCCACGACAATAAAATGCTGACATCACGTGTGCGACCTGTGTTTACACTAGCCGACAGCATGGATGCCCTCAGAGCTGCGCTCGCTTTATCAATTGTCCAAGCGCTTTCTGCTTGTTTGGTTTTGCAAGCGGAATTACTGCTGCTTGCGGAAGACCACAGACGAAGGACGAGGTTAAGAACGGGGGAAGTACTGCCGCCTACAGGTCTGGCATGTCCTTAACAACGTATTTATCCGGGTACGTGTGGACAGAGTTTGTTTAAAACGAGGTGGTGTGGATGCAAGTTTTTGGAGGGGCGGATATTCATTTTTAAAAACCCGGCTACGTGTGGACTAGGCCTGAGGTTGATGTAAAACAGGCCAGTTTTCTGATGTTACTTGCACCTCCTGATTGGCGCAGAAGGGAGGCCAGTCAAATTGGTGCAATTTACGGTCCTGGGAGAGAGTCGTAGGAGGTAACCAGAATGCTGAAACTGCGGGCCAGTTTCAAATTCCCCTTTTTGTTTTCTTCTGCTAAATGTGGGAGGAAAAACTTTGTGAAAATAGTTATGTTCTCCTTCAGTTTGCTGATCTTTTGAATCAAATTCAGACTTTTGCTGAGCGTTGAGATCGAGTTGTTCCTGAAATTGATCTTTCAGGATTTCCATCTCTTTCTCATGCTGCTTTTTGCTTTGAACTGATCCAGGTGAAGTTTAACGATAGCTTTTTGGAGGTTGGTTTCTTTTTCTTCCATTTCTCAGTTTTGTCATGAGCTCCTCATCAACACTAACCGATTCTGTGCTTTGAGCGAGTTCTGTTTCCAGACCAATTCTCGTCTTTTGTTCTATGATGCTCTAATTCGTCACACAGATCTGGGTTGTCCCGTAGCTTCTGCTCAGTTTGAAGTCTCAGCTTTTGTTCATTTGTGAAGCTTTTTCCAAAGTTTTCATGAACTGAATTCATTTCTTGGAGCTCCTTTTCAAATCTCTCCTGCTGCTCAAGGACCTTCCTGTGAGAATCCTCGTTCTTAGAGATCAGGTCACTCTGAACTCAGAGTTTCCTTTAGACAAATCCTCAATCCTTTGTTTTAGATTAGAGTTTTCCTGGATTACCTCTCCTTGTTTGTCCAGTTCAGATTCCAGTTGAAGTCTAATCTGGTTTTCTTTTCCAAAACAGTTTTTAGTTCTTCACAAACTGAAAATTGTTCACAGAGTTGTTTAAAACTCTCCAGCTGCTCAGACATTTCATCGTCTGCCGTGGCTTCTGGAGTCTTAACGTATTCCAGTTTCTCAATCAGTTCAGTGTTTTTCTTTTTAAGTTCATTCATTTCCTTCTTCAGCTTTTCAGTAACAATGCTAATCTGACCTTTTACGTTCTCCTTCGCAGATCAGACGGAGCTGCTGTTCCCTATTCAAGCTTGTTTTCAAATTTTTCAGAAATCAACTTCATTTCCTCGTTTAAAATTATTTTGCTCTTCATGAAGTCTCCTCTCTGTGTTTATCTGGTCAGCCTTAACTTGATCCAGGAGTTTAGAGAGGTCACCATTCTGTTTCTGGAGAGTTTTAATATCCTTTTTTGAGTTCTCGTTCACGGTGACCTTGTGCAGAGAGTTCTTCTGGTTCTGTGCAAGAAATGTCCATTTTTCTGAAAGTTAATATTAATTTTTCATTCTTAATTACATTAGATTATCCCATAATTTAACTCCATGTACAGAGACACAACGCTCCATTACAATTATCCTATGCTTATATGAATAATTCATATTTACTCTGTTTTTTAAAATTCTTTAAGGATGCACGGCAGTTTTATCTATGTAGTACATTTCATAAATAGATGTAATTACCAACATTAAAATCAACACGGCAGCACAATTAAAACACACACAAATTAATTTCAGATTTAAGAATAAAAAAGTTGAAGAGGGAGCGGTTACAGTGCAGAAGGTGCAGTACAAGAAACAGTCATTCAACAGCTGAGAAATACATAAAGGTTTTCTGTTTTGCTGCAGCTTTTATCACAGTTCAAATCCGTTTAGGAAAAACAATTTTCCTACTCAAGACGCTTAACTCACCCTGCCTGCTGGTGGCGGTCAGAGGGACCGGTGGCGCCTGTGTGCAGCAGAATCTCCTCTGTCAGAGTGCCCCAGGCCAGCTGTGGCTGCAGTGTAGCTCATCACCACCAGGGTGTGAATGGGTGAATGACTGAATCTATTTTAAAGTGCCTTGGGGGGTTCCAGGAATCTAGAAGGAGCTGTATGAAATACAGGACGTTGACTAAATTCTTTATTTCTTCTTTTTTTTGGTGGTGGGGGGTGGGGGGGGGGGGTGCACAATCAGCGCCTTGCCTTTTCTGTTAATTTCTTTGAGAACATGTTTTTAAACTCTAATAATCCTTCCCAATAAAACTGAGAACTCTTCCACATGCTGGTCGCCAACAGTCACATCCCGGTGCGATACTGGTTTTAGACGTCTGCAGTGAGGAAACCACAACCAAACCATCACACTTCCTACATTTGTTTGATCATCAACCTTAACTAAAGGGGCCCATTCAAAGCCATTACAGTTTAAAATGTATTTTTCTGTTTTCATTTGCATTTTGTTCTCATGCAGCTTCACTACTCCGTTTTTAGTTTCCACTCCTGCCACAGTTCAGATTCACATGTAGCTACGGTTCCATGGTTAGTGATTCCAGAGACTCCCGCTCTACTTTGTACAAATTGTGTAAATCACAGATGATCTGGCTCCCATTTTGGAAAATGGTTTGTACTTTTGTGACCCAAGGCCATAAGCTTCCCTCATCTTGTGGTAATAGCGCAGAGTGAAAGAATTTGGCTTTTACTCAGTGGTTTGACAAGGAAAGAAGGCAAAGGCTGAGCAAGAAACTGCAGGAACGTTGTAGAAAATGCCAGAAAGCACCTTGCTTCTGACTTGCAAGTGGGTAGAAGTACACAGACTGCTAGAGTGCATTCTGTTCTCATTAATGTCACAGTTCACAGCCTCGTGTCTCTGTGGTTGCTAATTTCTGATAAAAAAAAACGAGTGCTTGGCCTTAATTCTGTTATCTCCTAATGTTAATATTTAAAAAAAATATATATATATATAAACTTTGATGGAAGACATCAAAAAAGAACTTTGTATAAAATTCTGTGAAATCAAAGTTTGTTACAGCAGGTTAGGCCCATTGTATTACACATCTGCAATGGTCTCTAGTATACAGGAATGCCTTGTGAGTCGATTTCTGTTGGGGGAAAAAAAGCTCTGGCGCTCCTGTTTCAGGAAGTAAAGGTTAGCCAGAGCAGAGGTGTGTCTTATTTCCTGTTATTCAGGCAACGTGACTCTACCACTGACTCTGCTCTGCAACGTTGATGTTTTATCACCACAAATATCACGAGTGTGAAGGAGTTCTGCCAAGTGTTGAGGTTGCTAATGTTAACGGTTAGCTTTTATTAACCCAGTCGAGCTTTGCTCTCTCCTGAATGCTAAACCAACAACAGCTTTTCTCGTTGTGAGCCAAGATGGATGAGTCCATTGGTGCTAAAGTCACAACAGGATGTGCAACCGTCACTGGCTTTTCTAATCCGAGCATTTACCTGTCAGGTTTCTCTCAGTCGCTGCTGCTGGAAATAGGTGTAGACGTGTTTTTATGTTCAGCCTGCATTTTTAAACTCGTAGTGACCAATCATGTTTAAAACATAAGTAGAAAAAACAAGTTTGTCTGTGAACGTCGTTTTTAAAGTTGCATACAAAAGTATCCACGATCATTTCCCAAGACAAACTGCATTACAGGACCTCAGTTTCATTTAAGCATCACACAGAAAATGAAAATCCAGTAAAGGAGTATTTTAGAGAAATAACATTGATTATCTTTTATTTACGGTATTTTACATCTGTGTGGCTCAACTTTTGTCTACTTGTCACCTTAACATAGTAAAAAACAAAACCAGGACTCTTCCTGTTAGATATTTAAAATGGAACAGACCTAACCGTTAAGTCACTTCTTCGCTTCGGGGTACAGCGAGTTCCAGGTAAACAGAAAAAAGATCATTAAAAAAACTAAATAATAAGAGCAAGAGAGACAAAAAAATGTCCGGTGTCAAAGTATCTCATACCCCGAGGTCTTCTGCAGACGTTAGGGTGAATTTGTCCTGAATAACTGACTAAAGACTGATGGGTGTGCAAAAGAACAAGGTCTATTTTTGGACCCAAGGTGACTTCTGCAGGCTGCAACTTCCAAGCCCTGTGATGCTGTCTTGTGCATCTGATGGAGTTAGAAGATGAAACCTCTGAGGCGTCTGTGCTGAAACGCCCAGAGTGAAACATTAACACTGACGCGAGTGAGAAGGAACATGCTCATCTACCAGGAAACGGTTCACTGCCACTGTGGGTCTGTAAGTGCTGACTTGGTGTTTCTCAAGGACTCCATCGCCCCACAACCAAACTCTCAGACTTAGTTTCTTACTGAGCATCACAAGTACATCGGAAACCAACCATAGCGTGGGAAATATTCCAAACTGTTTCTTCAAAACACAGCAGTTGGTAAGCAGGTGAATGAAACTCGTTACAATTTAAAGACAAAGTTCACTTTTTTTTTTTTTTCATCTGCAGTGGTCTATAATTTACACAACTGCCTCGTGAGTCGTTCTCCATGGGAAAGAAAGCTCTGGCGCTCATGTTGCCGCCAGAGGAGTGGGAAGCAGAATAAGGCGGGACTTGGAGTCTTATTTCCTGATATTCAGACATCTCGCCTCTGATTGGCTAACAGCAGCACAACTCTACCACTGACTCTGTTTGCTTTGATGTTTTATGTCGTAAAAAACTCAAGCCCAGAGTTCTGCCGTGTGGTAAAGTTTCTAATGCTAACAGTTAGCTTCTACTAGCCTCAATGTGCTCTGCTCTCTCCTGGATGCAAAACCAACAACAGCCTTCGCTGTTGTGAGCCAACATGGGTGAGTCCATGATTTCTAAGTGACAGTAGATCTGTCAGGCTTTTCAAATTTGAGCATTTTTTCGTCTATTTCCTGTCAGCGGCTAATCATGAGTAGAAGACTATTTTCACATTTAGCCTGCGCATGAAACTCAGAGTGGCTGACCATATGTAAAAACAAGTATTTCTCCCTATGTGCAAACATTTGAGGTTTATCCATCCATCCAGCCATTTTCTGAACCTGCTACTACACACACCAGCCTCCCGAAGAACCAGAAACCATCAGCGTGCTTAACTGTTTTCACCAACTTGTGCACATTTCTACATGTTTGCGTGATTAATCTCCCACCATTAGTGAACACACTGTATTCCTTAAACTGTATGTGTGGTAAATATCCATCATCATTTCACAGTGTCTACATTTTTCCCATTTTATTTGCTCTAATCCCTTCCAGCGGGCCGGGAGAGGGGAGAGGAGTAGAGGGATAGTTGAGGGAGAATAATGCCGTTTCAGGATAGGCCTTATTTAATTTACTGCAGGTCGATAGAGGTTCTCCAATTGCCTCTCCCAGATTAATAAGTAACCCACACGCGCTGTCCATCACTGTCCATCTCCCATTAGGCTTCTGAAATGGGGGCCCAAATTGCCTTGCAAGGTTGACTCAGATGGAAAACACACTCTCTCCATCCTTTTCTTTCTCCATTGCCATCCACTCCTCTCCGTCACTTTACTGTTCTATTTTTGTGTGTGTGTGTTATCAGGTCTCATTTTTAAGATGCATTCACTGCAGAGGAACACATACGCAGCCATTTATAAATGCCTTGAGATGATGAGGATTGTGACGTGCAGATTTAATGACTATTTCAGTTAATTTATCAAATTAGGAAATGCCATTTTCTCACTGTCAGCAGCAGAGCGACGTTCAAATCAAATTAGCCTAAAATCTCTAAAGTCTGGTGGAAACAGAAACTCTGAAGTCTTTCAAAGAAATCATGATAGCAATATCTGAGCAACTGTACCAGGAAGAAGCATCAGATCTTAAATATACATATATACTGATCTCTGCAAATGTTTGTTACTGTTATAGTGAATAAAATATTAGATGAGTTTGTGATTTTCTGAGGATAATATGAAAGATTCCAGGTATGTTTTAGAGATTGGACAAAAAACAAACATTCTAAATATTTCTAGACACAAGAAAGCCATGAAACTTATGATATACAAAATAAATCCCTTTCACCCGGACTCATGTTACAAGGCCACACAGTGTTTTGGTGCTTACAGCAGATAATCCAGCAGATTAAGGCTGAGGATTTCAGCCATGATTATATATTATCTCTTCACACCAGCTGAGCTAAATGAGGATTCACCTTCAGAGCCGATGGAGAAACAGTGGGAAATAACATTACCTGGCCTGTATTAACTAAGCTTGTTTGATAACAGAGAGAAAATGCTTTCCTTATCTGTCAAAGTGCTTAAAGTCTGTGTTCACATGTTCTTTCCTTTGTTGATTTCATGAGCAGAATATTTGGTTGTTTTTTGGCTCATACATAGTCTGCAGATCGGTTTAGGAACTGTATCTTTTGGTTCTTTTTAAAACACAGAAAAGGTTTCTATATTACCTTGCTGACAGTTTTGTTCACGGCTGTGAACTTCCTCGGAGGTGACGCTGATGGTGGCGTCACTTCCTACTCCGTCATTGTCGCCCTCTGCTGATGACCTCCCCTCACTGATGACACAGTCCCACGCACAACCCAATGTGTAGACCCCATCGTCTCTGTTCATGGTCCCACATCCACGTCTCCTTATCTCCATGGCTTCCTTTATCCATCTTTTGTGTTTCTGTTGTTCGGTGTTTATGATCCTTGTGTTGTCCCAGTCCGTTACATGGTTTTCTCTTGTGCAGTGATCTGTTACGGCTGACTGCTTTATTGTGCTTTCTGCTTCTTGTTTTGCTGCTTTTGTGTGTCTTCGACTTGTTTCTTTCTCGCACTCCTTTCTGTGTTCTATTGTTCGTGTGTTGAGTTGGCGTCCGGTTTCTCCTATGTGTGTTTTATTGCAGAGTTTGCATGGGATTTCGTAGATGACTCCATATTTAAGTCCTGCTGGTACTTTGTCTTTTGGGCGCACTAGTCTGTTTCTAACTGTCGTGTATGGTTTTGTTGGTGTGTTTATGTTGTGTTTTTTCATTGTTGCTCTTATTTTTTCTGTTATGCTTATTTTCTCTGTGTTAAAAAGAACCAAAAAATGCAGTTAGAAACCAGACACAGCAAAAACATACCAAAGAGATTGGTTTAGTGAACACCAAGCTGCTCTTCAAGGCAACAATCTGTCAGCAACAAACTTGGTATCCCAGCGTCTCCTCTCCTCCCGCTAATCCTAAGGTCAACCATGCATGTCCTGTCAGGAGTTGATCTCCTCTGGCAAATCAGCTGAACCACTAACGGCGATTTTCAACACTCATATGCATGTCCTCCCAGTGTCACATCCTGGAGATTTTGAACACTTAACACAACTCGCACTCAGGGGCTCAAATGTCACCAACCCTGGCAGGATCCTGTCAATAGCTCCCTGACCTTTCCCTGTATTTACCCTTGTAGGGCACCAGGCAAGAAAAAGAAGGTAAACAGAAGTCATGCTGGGGAAGAATGTATACCGCAAGCCTTAAAAGCTGCAAAGGCTCATTGATTCAGGATAAAAACAATGAAACTCCTTTACTGAGGTTTATAAATGTTGAGTCAGTGAGTATAAAAGGGAATTTGGGCAGACTGTTTGTGTTATTTTACAGTTAAATTGTATGTTTTTGTTGCATTTGTTGTTAGTTGATGCTGCATTAGCAGTATTTAGTTTTTATTGACCAACAGAACTCATGAGTAGGTTGGTTTAAGTTTGCACGACTCCAACTATTGTCCATCCAACCATGTTCTTCCACTTGTCCGGGGTCGGGTCACAGCAGCAGCCTAAGCAGAGAGACCCAGGCTTCCCTCTCCCCAGCCAGCTCCTCCGGGGGAATCCCAAGGCGTTCGCTGGCTAGATGAGGAACATTTTCTCTCCAGTGTGTCCTAGGTCTTCCTTTAGGTCTCCTTTAAGTTGGACGTGCCCGGAAAACCTCACTGGGAAGGCATCTAGGAGGCATCCTAATGTAGCGGGATGAATAGTCCATTTCTGACCTAAAAGGTCCTGCTCTGTTTTGCTCTGCTCAAAGCAACACCAGAAGTTTCTGACGCAAACCTAATCTGCATGAGATATTGCTCAAGGTCTCATGCTCTGCTTCTAAACTGTTTCTTATTTTCCAGCTCAAGAGAACCAGAAGACGACCCGTTTCTTTTAATATGTCAAAGAACTCTTTCTCTATTTTTAATAAGCTAATCAAACAAAGTGTTAGTCCAATAATAAAATGTGAACCACTCTGTGAAATGACAATGTTATGATCAGGAGTATTTTAATAAGTAATATAACTTTAAACTGGCTGCACTAGACATTCTCATCCACGTAATGCTAACATCACGTGACACATTCCCTTTTTCTGATCCAATCAGAACCTTCCAGATCTGACGCGAGGCGTGGTTTTGTTGGTGCTTGGTAAATCCCCTCTGGTTGTCCTTTTTTGATTCGACCGTAAATCAAAACATCCACATTATAAAACGATGCCCACATCATCTTAACTTCAGTTCAAAGCGTTCTAGCGAAGTTGTCGGAGAGGCCAATCCGTAACTTTCCTCTTCAGCTGAAAGAACCAACGACAAGCTGGATTAAATCTGTTGCACGTTCCACCTGCTGCAACGGTTCCTTTCAGAATAAAAGCTGAACCATCATGACCCCTTTTTGGGTCTTGCTAGATGCCAATAAAACTGTCGTGATCTGGAAGTATCTCAAGACTGGTCTGGTCGGCAACTGCTGCTTTTCTACCGGCTTCGGTGCCAGAGGAGGTCAAGCTGGACCTCGGCATTCCTGATCTAACAGGGATTTCCACCAAGGGAATGTAGACTGACAGACGGCGTCTCAGTGTGTGTTATAAATCTCCAAACCAAGCTTAGCGCGAAACATCATCTTCACTCTCATCAGAACTAATCGTTTCTCCAGATTTGCTGGTTCTGAACATATTTCACACACACACCATCCTCAGTCTTACTTCTCCTTAGTTACACCATACACCTAGTGTTAATATTAGTTTTGTTTAATTTGTTTAGTAATAAATCTTTAAACTTTTAAACCTGACTCTCTCTCTTTTCTTGAAGTTGATACGAAGTGTTGCTCAATCCCTGCAATAAAAAGATCCGATCTTCTGGTTAAACCTACTCAAAGATCCATTAAGATGATAATTCCTTTTCGTGATATTTCACATTTTATGGTTTCTAATTAAATGTAAGAACACCTTCTCTACACTAACTAGATGCCCGAGCCACCACAACTGGCTCCTCTTTTTTTGTGGCATTTCATAATAACTGGAAGAAATACTGTTTCATCAGGATAGAATTTTTTTAGACTTTAAATTTTTATTCTGTGAACTTTTGTATTTGATTGTTTTTACTTAAACCAGCACTGATTTCCTTCACAAAAACTTCAACAGCAGAATTTCAGCGTAAAAATGGAATCGGCAAAAATGCAACAACAAATGAGGTGACCTTGTGCTAACCGACCAAAGTAATCATCACTCGATCGGGTCGACGCCTCACTGGTGTCACGTGATCAGAGATGCAAAATCTGATTGGCTAAAAGCCATTCGACTTGAATAAGTGACAGTCGTGCGGGTCATTAGGAGGTCGCCTCAGTAGTTGAATTGCTGCTGTAGAATTTCTGATTTAAAATTCATACGTATGACATTATTGCTCATGTATTATAAGTTAATATCTTATGCCTTTAATTCCTTAAAGCTGCTTCCTGAGGAAATGGATGAGTATAAGAAGAAGCTGCAGCTTTGCCCACCTTAACCCTCACTCAGACGCTGGTTCTGCCACGTCATGCTTTTCATGCAGTTTTATGTAAAGTCAACAAAATTAAATATACAGTCTAGTTATAGAAAGAGAGGACCTATAAACACGTGTTTCTTTTGTGGCTTAAAGTGAAAATTTGTGTTAGATTGTAGACTTTGAGATGATTTATATGACCTCAGCTGAAATTACTGGAATCCCATTGAATTTACATTTATAAAACACACCAAATGTTAAATAAATGTCTGCACAACTTTGTTCTGCTATTTATTGTATTTACTGAGTAGAGCAAGCACAAGATGACAGGAAGTAAACACATCAGAGTAAGTTTCATTAACCTACAGCATCTTGTGGGTTGTGCCAATGTCTAGTCAAAATCTTACTTTTCATTTCAATTAGACCTAAAGAAAAAAACAGACTCTATAGTGAGAAAATCCAATCATCTGATCTATTTGTATTTAACAGAAACAACATAAAACGGGAAAAGGCTGAGCATCGATAAAAGGATCTTATTCTCTTAAAGAGATTGATTTCTTCCTCTTCTCTTCCTCCCTCTAAGCTCTATTATGTTGTTTATAAAGATTGGCTTGACCACAGAAATTATATTTGGCATTGTTTTCTCAATATAGCAAACATTCTTATGCATTAATTCTGTCAGAGTGCTTGTCTGTTTGGTGGGACAGTGTTGTATTTTATTCATTTTACAATGTTTTTCTATGTTTTAATATATTATCCATGTTTTTACTGTTTTTAATGATGTCAGCATATTTGTCTCTGTGTGTGAAGCCCTTTGGTGTTGTGCATAAAGTGCTATACAAATAAATGTGGGCTGGGCTGGATTGAGATGGCAATGTGATTGAAGTGTAAAAGATTAAGAGAAGATTACTTTAACTTTGAACTTGCATGACAATATGTCTGTCTTATCAAACCTTTTGGGTCTCTCTAAGGTCGTGTTTCCCAATTCCAGTCCTCAGGACTCCCTGCTCTGCATGTTTTTGCCTTTTCAACACCAGGGTTTCCCCGCTGCCGCACACCTGACCTAAATGCATGAGTGACTACGTTTACATGCAGCCAATATCCGGGTTGTGATCGGGTTAAGGTCGGGATTCGGGTTTCTGAGTTGATCAGAATAACCCGTTTACAAGCATAAATAGAAAGAGTTACCCCTAACTTGCATAACCCGATTTAAATGCGGACGTTGGGGTAGCGTCAGGACGTGTGGACTACGTCCAGACGCAATATGCGGTTACCTTCTTGTATATTTTGCTGTCTCTGTACTTTTGGCCGTCAACAAAAGACATAATGTTGGTACTTTTCACCAGACCAATGAAGACAGAGGTTTCCTCGTCACTCCAAAAGTGTGGTGCTGTGCCGCGACTCGCCATGTTGCTCCCAACTTGTTGTTTACTTCCGGTTTTCTGGCGCATACGAGACGTCTCGCTACTCAAAAGACCAAGATTCCTTGCGAACAGAGCATGCGCAGAACACACGCTTTGATGGGGATGTCCCGGTTTGCGTTTACACGACCAAACATTCGGGTTAGAAAAGGGTTACCCCAGGTGTAGTAACCGGGTTTTTACAAACCCGGTTATGAGCATATCCGGGTTTTTGGCGGTGTTTACATGGACCTGCGGAACCGGGTTATTGTGAATATTCGGGTTTTAAAAGGGTTACTGGCATGTAAACGCACTCGATTAACTGGCATCTGCTGCACTTGATGTTCTCTTAAGGAGGGAATTCAAATATGTAAATCAGGTGTGCTGAAGCAGAGACATGGAAACATGCAGGATAGGTGGTCCTGAGGGCATAAATTGATAAACACTGCACTAAGGTGTGGGGTACCTCAAGGCTCCATTTTGGGTCCAATACTTTTTCCATTCCAAAAAGGTTCAAATGGAGGCAACAGGATTTCTTTGGTTTCCTGAAGATGTTTCGCTTCTTTTCCGAGGAGCTTCATCAATTCTGAGTGGAATATGGGTCAAGCTTGTAAACTGTAGCTGTCTATTGTTGCTTAACATACAGGGATTACCAATGAATACCCCTACCCCCGAAGAGTCGTTAGCCTCTGTCTGGTGGGAGTCGTTGTGTCTGAGTCTGCATTTTGCTAAACCTTTATAATGAAATGTAAAAAAAAAGACCCACAATTGCTTCTAAAAGCCGTTTGTTAGTGAGAATGGCTGATTTAGTTGAAGCAATAAAACCAACTAAAAAAGATTTCTAAACCTAAACAACTGAGGCCAAAATGTCATCGTTAATCCATTTAATTCTGTAGCTGCATCCTGGGCTTCAATTCCAAAGAGTCTGATTGGAAACAGCCAAGAAAAAGTGCTCCCAAAGGTTCAACATGTTTTAATGGAACAAAAACTATTGTCTTTATGCACTTCCCTATCTTGCTCTGTGTCGTCATTAAGAAGGTGGAGATTAAAGCTGTGTGGGATTAATGGACACCCTCCACTGCAGAACAAAGTTGGTCCAGACACACAGGATCACAGGTAATGAAGAAGCAGCATGACTTATGACTTCACGCAGGGTCAGACAGATACATTTGGAGAGCAGGAGTGGTCACTGCTGACTTGTCACCTTTGTGGAAATGACTGAATCCGGAGCTTTGGCGCCGTCACTTTCTAAACACAAGGGCATGACTTTGTCTTCGGGTCAACGTTTGGTAATTATACTCATTACTGCAGACAGCTAATGGGACAAGATTGATAATGTTGCTACTGAGTGGCTTTAGCTGGCAAAGTCCTGTATATAATACATGGAGAACAAAACTAGTGATATTTTATTTTAATCCAAAGTATTTATAAAATGCCCAAAACACGGGCTGAAAGTGGAACTATTATGTGCTATTCTGCAATTGTAGAAGTTTTTCAACATCTTAAAAAACAGGAGTTTTATCTGAATAATAATAAATCACTCAAAGGGGGTAGCAAACTCAAGGACAGGTCAGAAAAAATAAAAGACTGAGCAGAAGTAGTTCATTTTTAGTTCTCTTGTACCTTGTTACTCTCAATTTAAAACCTGTTTTCTGCTTTCACTGTAAATTCTCCTGGACACCAGCTGAAGGAGTGTTTTGTCTGCAGCTCTAACTTCAGTGCTGCTCTGGTGAAACCCAACTGATGCAGCTCTGTTCAATTTATCGAAAAGTGAGACGAGCCATCTTCTTGTTGCACATCTAGTGGAAAAGGTTGTTGGCTCAGGGCTTTGTCAGTGCACTTCAATTGTAATTTAGCCGAGCTGTTTTATTTTACTGCCCTTGGCTTCTTTTTAGTGATCTTAGCAAGACTTTTACACAAGTTTTCTTCTTCTTCTGGTGGCCAGCTGGACGTCTGTAGTATCAGAAATATCAATGGGAGGATGCCTTCATTTTATGTAATCCTCCAAATGTTCACGTTAGAAAAAAATATTATTCAATGTTTATTTGAGTAATCAAATACAATTTTGTACCAATTATCTGTTTTTAGTTTATGCGTAAATATTGAGAAAGAGGATCTATGTTCTTTGGAACATCTGACAGGTTCTGTTTAATACGGAGGTACCATCTCACTGGTTTATCTTCATCAGTGTATGATGGTTATCAGTCGCAGGGTTCAACTTATGGTAAGGGGAGCCTGACTTTCCTGAAAGGGTGATGGCCTCCATGTTTAGTGTCCAGGAGAGAGCAGAAAGAGTCTTGGCTATCAGAAGCTAACTGTTAGCATGAGCAACTCCACCACACAGCAGAACTCCTCCAGGCTTGTGTTGTTTGTGGAGATAAAACATCAAGGTTGCAAAGCAAACAGAGTCAGTGGTAGTGTTGTGTTGCTGTTAGCCAATCAGAGACAAGATGTTCAAATATCAGGAAACAAAACTCCAAGCTCCTCCAGCTGATCTGCACGTCCCCACTGGAGCTTCCCCTCCTCCATTAAACAACCTACAAGTTGTTCATTCCTGCTGGTGACCACTGCAGATGGAGACAATCTATGAGTAAAGTTAACCTTCAAACGGGACAATTCAAATGTTGTTTATGTATTTAACTTGATTTTTTTTACAAAAACAAGTGGGAAAAGTGCAGTGTTTATTTTATTTTTTTCGTCATACAAGTTGAGCAGTTTTCTTTTACCATAACAGAGACATCGTCAATATTTGATCACTTTGTTTTCTCAGATTTTTGGCATGAAAATAAATATTTTTAAAGTTTTAACAACAGAAGAATCATTTTGTTATCTACCACAATACACTTGGGTTGAAATTTTAAATGTTACACTGCTTCAGTAAGTGCCTTATAAAGGGTTAATAGTAGATCGATAATATCAGACATCCCTACTTTTACCACAGGCGTTAAAACACAAGGAACAGTTCATTGATCCGTTTTAAATTGTCTTCTAATAACATCTGTGTTTTTCCTTTTCTGTTTTTAATGATTTTTTTTTCTTTTTATTGATCTCTATTCATTTGTGTTTAATAAATATTCTTTTGTATTTTATTCATTTTCTTTGCGAAGCACTTAGTGATTTTTCTTTCTGTGACATGTGCTATATCAAACTCAAATTCACACTGGGCCTAAATGAAAACCTGGGACAAAGTGACATTTTCCTTATTTACACATATGTACGGTTGAACCTTTTCATTTGGAAACAAACTTATTTTTGCAGTAATACTGAATGTGGAATAACCAAATTACACACAAGAAAGATGCTTTTAAATAAAGCACATCAGCGGTATTCATTACTTATGTCCCATTTTTTATTCCTTGTATATATACACAGCATTGTTTAAATATTTAGAATCTTTTAAGTATTTTTGTTTTCTTGTTGTTTATTCTTTATTCTTATTTTTTCTCTCCTTTGTTGCCCCTGTAATGAATGTTATTGCTGATGTGACACAAAGCTTTCCTCACTGAGGGACAATAAAGGGATTTTCTATTCTATTCATCTATCTAGTCGTTCTTGTTTTAAAGTACTGTAAATCCTCTAATACAAGCCCGGGCCTGTATTTTACTCAAGCTCATCAAGCTCCAGGCCTTTATTGGAAGGAGGACCAGAATTAAAGGCAGGCCTCAATTTCTATTTGAGCAAAATGAACTAATGGTTCGCTGGAGTTTTTGACAATTAAAATTGCGCCCACATTTTCAAAGTTAAACACATTTCTTTTAACAACGGTAGTTTCTGCTTCAGCCCTCTCCCCCTCCCCCCTCCCCCTGCGCAGCGGCTACAAACTCACTGATGCGCCTGCAGCCTCTCGGAGTTCCTGCTGCTCTAAACATTAAAATAATTATTTCATTTTCTGTTCCTCACTTCTGATTACCTTCAATGGTGTCTGTTTGTTGCAACCAGCAGGTACAAAAACTAACTTGTTTTTATTTGACTATTTTTCTGTCCTGCCTGTTTATTATCTTCCTGCATCTCCTCTCAATCCTAAAGAGAAACTGCTACCTGGGTTCATATATATTCACCTCATGAGTTACCTTTGAACTGCAGTTCTAAAAGATCTACCGACCACAAAAACAGCGGAGTTCTCGCCGGCCACATCAGTGATCGGTGCGTCACCGAGGACAAAACAGGTGATGCCCCCGATCCACAGCAGCAAAACGCATCAGGCACAAATGAAAGAACAAAAGACAGAAAACATAAAAGGAAATGAGCCGACATGAACGACCGTGTGTTAAATTAGTTTCTGAGGTGGCGACATCTGATTTGATAATGTTACTGTGGCCGTGCTCAGGACGCAGATGTCTGGAGCGCGTCAACGATCAGAGCTTTGCATGTGCAAGCTTAAGGTTAGGATGGGGGTGAGGGGAATGTTAAATTGCAAGAGGGTAAAGGTCACAATTTGGTTAAATGTCCGTTTTACGGCGGGTGTCAGTACCGACGCTCTGGCACAGCGCGTTGCCTCCCGATGCGCAGGAGCTTGTCACCTGCTGACAGCAGGCTGCTGTCTTTTCCGTGGACTGCATCTTGCCGGTCATTATCACGTGACAGCGACTAGTCGATGACAGGCATAACAAGTCACTATAGTGAAGTCGACTAGTGACTAGTTCATACAACCCCGGCTACTGCTCCCCAGTGTTCTGCAGCATAATCAGCACGTTCTCTTTGAACTTGATATCAAAATTTCGCCTCCTCTTCGTCTCCGCACGGTTAAAGTTACCCTCGCGGTCTATCACTGGCAAATCAAAAGTGAGACGGATGACATACCACCCCCCCGTACTTGCTTGTTACCACATTCCACCCGGCCACAATAAAAACCGGCCATTATTCACCTCCGCCGACTCCGACACCGGCCAAAATGTGATACCCGGCCGTTAATTAAATACAGGCTAATATTAGAGGATTTACGGTAGGTTAAATATTTTTTCACAGACTAACAAAATAAAAAAAAATTGTAATTCCCTTAAATGAAAATTTAATATCTCACCTGCTTTGGAGCAGAAAAAGTGCATATAAACCAAAAATATTTCAAACTCAGTTTGCTCCACTGATTTACCGGGTGTATCTCAGTGCCTAGGAACCTCGCTATAATGTCTTGGCCCTGCCCCGGTTGCCTAGGAGGCACGTCATCAGGAGCCGCCAAGACGTGTTCCAATAATCATGTTCTACCGAGGCGTGTGTTCTCCGTTTGTTATCCTTTTAGCTAGCTGAGCAAGGATACACGGGAGGTGTCTTGTAGCCTAGCGTTGGTCAAAAATTACCCAGAATACACGGCGGTATTTTCAAAAGGATGGCGGATCAGAAGATGGCAGCTACTTCGGGAGGAAATTTCAAGTTTAAAAGTACGTTAACTAATTTAAAAAATTTTTTTTTAGATCCGAAGAAGTTATCTATGGTTGGTTAGTTGCTCAGTAGTTGCAGCTTCGGTGGCGAGTGGGTAGTAACTCACTTATATATTTAATTTAACAAATATATTGTCATGAATCCCAATCTTTCAGCCTTCATGCAGCACACCTGGTTCCCTCATCAAGCTCCAGCCAAGCCCTGTTTCCCTAGCAACCTGTCTGCACCTCATCAACTCCGTTCATCTCACCTGTTCCTGTCATCAGCCTCATTCACCACACCTGTTCCTCCTGCTTTATAAGAACCATCCAGCTATCCAGTCACTGCCAGATTATTGAACGCCATTTGCTAGTAAATCTTCCAGCCATTCACCCTGCCTGATCTCAGCCTCCGGACCTCGTTTTTTCTCCTGACCCCTGCCTCGAACTCTGCCTGCCACTTTGACCCTCGCCTCCTCTCCGACTCTGTCTCCTGCCTCGCCCTCTACGGTAACTCCACTCCAAATAAAGACTTCTTATCTACTTTTTACTGTGTTTGGCGTCATCACGGGTCTTCCGAGTTCTGTTTGTGACAGAATAATCTGGCCAAAACTTAGACCCGACGCCGACACAGTACGTCAGTTTTTGCCAGCTTTCCCTTATGACCATGGACCCAGCAGAATTCTGGTCCACACCAACAACACTCCACTACAGGTACTGTGGAGACCCAGAGACTTGCAGGACTTATATCGAAGCCTGCGCTCGTTACTTAGACCTGGCTTCCTCGGAGCATGACAAAGTCTCCTTCATGATATCAAATCTGGGTGGTAACGCCCTGGTGTGGGCTATGGACTATATCTCTGTATGTCCGTCCAGATCGGTGTCCTTCTGGGAGTTTGCCAGGCGTCTGCTGGAGACCTTTGGCCGTTGCTCATCTCCTGTTCATGCCTCCGACTCCACACCTCCGGGACACCAAGTCACCTCGTCCATGTCTACTCTGTTGGTCCCGAGTCATCACTACTCCCCTGCTCCCATCAGATCTGGTTTCCTCTCCTCTTCCCCTGTTCCTGTAGACGCCGTCTCAACCTGCACCCGACGACGATGCCGGAACCGTCGCCAGCAACCTCCGTCCAAGCACCACCCGCTCGCTCAACATCCAGGTCCTGCGGTGGTCCCTGAGGACACTCCACATCCAGTTCTGGTGGTGGTCCCAGAGGACGCTCCACATCCTGTCCCAGCGGTGGTCCCGGAGGTCGCACCGCATCCTGTCCCAGCGGTGGTGCCGGAGGTTGCACCGCGTCCTGCTCTAGCGGTGGTCCCGGAGGTCGCACCGCGTCCTGCTCCAGCGGTGGTCCCGGAGGTCGCACCGCGTCCTACTCCAGCGGTGGTCCCGGAGGTCGCACCGCATCCTGCTCCAGCGGTGGTCCCGGAGTTCGCATCGCGTCCTGCTCCAGCGGTGGTCCCGGAGGTGGCACCGCGTCCTGTCCCAGCGGTGGTCCCGGAGGTCGCATCGCGTCCTGCTCCAGCGGTGGTCCCTTAGGTCACATCATGTCCTGCTCCAGCGGTGGTCCCGGAGGTTGCACCGTGTCCTGCTCCAGCGGTGGTCCCAGAGGTCGCACCACATCCAGTCCAGCCTGTCCAAGAGGCTCCGGTCCAGCCTGTCCAAGTGGCCACGTCTTTGCCCCGTCAGTCTCCAGAGTTTCTAGAGTCCCCTCTGTCTCCAGAGTTTCCTCCAGTGTCTCCGGTCTCTTTGTCCCTTCCTCGTCCTCGTCCAGAGTCCCTTCCTCGTCCAGACTCCCTTCCTCGTCCTCATCCAGAGTTTTCTTTTCGTCCTCATCCAGAGTTTTCTTTTCGTCCTCAACCAGAGTTCCCTCTTTGTCCTCGTCCTCCAGTGTCCCCAATCCCCAGACTCCCGCAGTCCCGGCTCCTGGTTCCCCGTGGCCGACCCCCCAGACACCTCTGGCCCTCCTTCCTGGTCCCCCTCCTCCCGCCCTGCTCTGGTCCTCCCTCCTGGTCCCCCTCCTCCCGCCCTGCTCTGGTTTCCTGTGGGCGTCTGGCATTCGCCCTTGGGGTGGGGGGGGTGGGGGTGGGGGGGTTTCTGTCATGACTCCCAATCTTTCAGCCTTTATGCAGCACACCTGGTCCCCTCATCAAGCTCCAGCCAAGCCCTGTTTCCCTAGCAACCTCAGTCTGCATCTCATCAACTCCATTTATCTCACCTGTTCCTGTCATCAGCCTCATTCACCACACCTGTTCCTCCTGCTTTATAAGAACCATCCAGCTATCCAGTCACTGCCAGATTATTGAACGCCATTTGCTAGTAAATCTTCCAGCCATTCACCCTGCCTGATCTCAGCCTCCGGACCTCGTTTTTACTCCTGACCCCTGCCTCGAACTCTGCCTGCCACTTTGACCCTCGCCTCCTCTCCGACTCTGTCTCCTGCCTCGCCCTCTATGGTAACTCCACTCCAAATAAAGACTTCTTATCTACTTTTTGCTGTGTTTGGCGTCATCACAGGTCGTCGGAGTTCTGTTTGTGTCATATATACACAATTTAAAAAGTAAAAGGCTCATTATATATTTATATTGAAACTTATACGTACAAAATATAACTTTATCTCATGTGTCACTTGATGTTACGTGACTGCTGTGAAAGCTGCGGTCACGTGATGCAAGTCTGTTCCATTTAACAGTTTTCTTTGACCAAGGAAGGACAGTGTGCTCGTAAGCAAGGCGTCTGGCCTCGCAAGGCCAGGCGCCTTGACATTGAGAAACACCCACTGTGATGCTCACCTGTTCAAACCAGACACCTGCATCTGTGGGGTTCAGCTCAGCTGAGGAAGCAGTTCATCAGTGACTCCTGTGTTGTTCTGTTCATCTTCATCACAGAAGACAGTTGCTCACGTTTGTGCTGCTGAACATGGAGAGAGTCTGAGCAGCTTGACCATGCTGTTGGGTCAGTGTGTCGGGAGGAAAGATAAAAACTACAGCAGCCTCAGAGTCATACTGACTTGAGCGTGTCGCTAAACTGGAGTTCAATCATCTCGATCTGGAAGTTGGTTGGTGCACTTTCTACGTCAGCTGAGGACAGATTACTGAGTTTAAAAAATATATTTCTGGGCTTTAAAGTTGGAAAATAGCTGAATAAACTCAGCGCTGAGGAGTGTGTTCAGTAGCGTGGATGCTAATCAATGGAAACAGAAAGGAGGGGGCGCTTTGACAGACGCGCTAATGTTGCAAAGTACTATGGGATTTGTAATGTTTGCAGACAAATCGGCCGGCGGGCCAGTTTTATTTTATATTTGATCTCATGGGCCAAATATAAATAGACCAAATTTGGCCCGAGGCCAGAGTTTGACACCTGCGTGCTAAATGAACAAACTCTACATAATAACTTTTTGGGATAACAAAGATTTTTTTTAATTATTATTGAAAATAAGTAACTGCACGCACCTCCTGTGTTCTCTGGTCCAAAACAAAACAAACCCCCAGCCCCTCAAAATTAAGTGGAAAGGCAGCAAAATACCCACGAGCCACAAATTGGATTGGATTCTTCTTCCGCTCTTGGAGGGAGCAGACGCTTTTTTCCTCCTCTCCTCCATATCTTATCCTCAAGGCCCTTTGTCTGTCTCTGTGTGCTGGGTGCACGGCTGCTTCTGCATTTTTTCTGGAAACTGGAAACTGAAACTCACTAAAATGGATCTTGTCAGTTGGTCTCTCAATGCAATTGATAAAATTTTTTCAACAATGACAACGGGAGAATGGGCTCCCGGATGCCCCGCCGGGACAGACCCAGTTGGACACATCATGGAGTCCTGGAAACAGTGGAACTTGATTTGTTTATCTCAGCTGTCTGTGGAGGACTCTGAAGACGTGTGGATATTCGTGGTGTTGGTCTCAGATTTCCTGCTCATTGGCCTTGGAGGCTACCTGGCTTACCGGAAAATGAACAAGCTGTCGAGGAATATTGGCCTGATCCCAGAGCTCAGAGATGGTTTGCACCACGCTGTGAATTAACAGACTCACATAAATGTCGAGATGAATCGTAAGCTTGGGACTTTGGCCGGGATTCATTATTGGCACAAAAGATGGATGCCATCAAGGAGAGAGTGGACGAATCAGCACAAATTGGGATAGAATAATGTCCATTATTGGGATTTTGAGAGGTTGAGGACCAACAAACTGTAAGACAGAGAGGAAATTATCTCTGTCTGGCCCCAAAACAATTTCTCATCGGAATCTGGCGCCCTTGAGCCTGCAAGGCTCCAACAAAAACTCGCTCCTCAGAAGATACGTGGAATGTGCCGTCGCTATGGCAACTCAACTCTGTCTCCTTTCCCAGCCTGGGTGGGACTGCGGTAAGGCCACTGAAACGTTCCATGGTCACTGCAACCCTTCAGCCCTCAATGCTCCTCCCCCTATCCACACTGAGGTGACATGCGCTGCTTATCGTGGCTGCAGGAACTGAAGTGGAGATAGTCCCAACCCACCACCCCACCTAGTGGACACTTATGTTGTGTTGTCTGAAGTCTGTTGCATATCTCTGTTTGAGGTGTTTTTTTGCAGAGCAAAGCTTCCCTCCTGGAGGGAGGGTAGCTCTGAAGTGCCTTTTTTCCTCCACCTGAACCAACCCTCATGTTACCCTCTGATCTCTATTAAGGTAGCGCGACTCAGGGTTGCGAATGACCACAGTCACCAATTCTTGTCATGTGTCTTGCCCATGTATGTCTGATCTCTGAATTGTGTGTACTGAAACTCTAATTTCCCTCTGGGATGAATAAAGTATCTTTGATTTGATTGATTTATTTATGATGTGCACTATGAATTGTTTGATCTAGGTGTGTTCAGATCTTGGCCTGGAGGAACGGTATGTAGCACGTTTTAACCAAGGGCGTCAGTTTGTTTCCAGAATTGCTGGGGACAATAACCATACACTTGAGTGGGGTTTAAAAATTGCTGGGGACAATAAAGTAGGCTAGCACAGGGGTCGGCGGCTCTGGAGCCGCATGCGGCTCATCCATCCATCTGATGCGGCTCTGTGTTTGTAAAATAATGAATGGATATTTAAATAAAATGCTTTATATTTTACTGCATTAATTTTACATCTGTATGCCAATTCTAAATGTAAAGATTGTCTGCGTAAACCTGAACAGGTCCAACCTGGTCTTACTGTGAGACCGGGTTGACGCGTCACGCTTGTGCGTAATCATATGCGCTTTATTAGCTGAAGACGATGTGAGATTCTGGGATTCTCCTCAGACGGCTCCTGGATGTGTCGTCACATTGGAGACAGGAACAAGCACTATTCAGCCAAAGTTTCATCATCAGGGAACATTTTCTAAGTGACAAGTCTCTCTGAGAGACCGGGTCTGGAAAACACTCGCTTCAGTGGGAGGAACCTTCCCACATGCGCTCTGGGTGGCTCTGGGGTTAATCAAGTTTAATTGTTTCTCTTTGCAACAATCTTCACAAGAAGGCAAAACAGTTAAACGGCAGGTTACAGATATTTCCATTTGACTGTTTATTTTGACAGATGAACTCAAGGATGTTGCTTGGTTTGAAAGAATTACCCCGACGCACACTGATGCACATGGATGAGCTGACATTTTAATTGTTAACGCACATCGCGGAGGTAAAAGATTCCCATCAGAACATCAGAGCTTTATACTGGACACTGTGTTCAGCGTGGCTCGGAGCGCCCACGGTGGACAGTGAGCTGAAGATCTGAGGGGTTCGCAGCGCAGCGCAGAACCACGGTGCATGCAATGATTTCCTCCTACTGAAGCGGTCTGGAAACCCGGTCTCTCTGAGGGATGTGTCACTTGGAAAAATGTTCTTTTTATGAAATTATGAAACTGGCTGAACAGCGCTTGTTCCCGTCTCTAATATGGAAACGCATGACGCGTAGAGACATTTGATCACGCACAAAGTTCGTGTGGAGCAGAAGCGGTCGGGCCACGGCAGGTGAAATGTTCCTAGCCTACATGAAGGGAAACTGTTTAATTGTAACATTAATACGTTACTGGACACGCTGGTCTGGTTGGTTAGACCAGTGTTTGAAGTGGAAAACACACACACACACACACACACCAATTAAAATAATGCTGATAGCGTGGACTAGAAGACAGGTGATGGTTTACGTATTTAAATGATGATCAGGCTGCTGTAAAATGTAATCTCCATCCACATCCAGACAGAATCATCCTCTATTCTGTCTCTATTTGCTCTGCTCTTGTCTGGGCTGACGTAGCTGATGGTGCACGCGGTGCGCCTAACTAGCGGCTGATGCACATTTTACGCATTTGGAGAGGTGGGATGGATGCTGTGCGTTTACTGGAAGATGGTCCACTTAACGCACGGGTGTAGACTACATATTAATGACAAATGAATGAAAATTAAATTGTGAGTTTTTACTTCATATTTTATAAATAAAAATGATGGGGGAAAACATTTATGACGTCTTTTTAAACTAAATTTTCTAGCGCGACCTGCCTGCTTCACTTAAGTCACTGCTTATTAAGGTCCGTCCAGAATTACTGTGGGAAACGGGTAATAATGGCTCTTTGATGGGAACAGGTTGCCGACCCCTGTATAAGATCTGAGCTGGTAAAACAAAAATCCTCATCAGCAGGCGTTTTTGAAAGTGGGGGGGGACACAGCTGCCAATCACAAATTTTGCCGGGGACATGTCCCCGGCGTCCCCGGTTAAAATGACGCCTATGGTTTTAACTCTGTTCAACACACCTGATTTCAGTCAGCAGGTGATTAACAGGCATCTGCAGAACCTGATGAGCGGCTGCACAGGTGAATCAAGTGTGTTGAATCAGAGAAACCACTAAAATGAGCTGGATACTGGACCTCGAGGACCAAAACTGAATACCTCTGATCTAAAACTTTATTCTAAATGTGGTTTTAACACTAGTGTGTTTCAATGAATGCGGTAAAATACAGCGATAATTTTCTTGAATGCATTAATTATGTACACAGAAGTCCAGAACTAAGCTTGGGTAATATGTAGATACATGTGAAATTTTCATTGCTCCTTTCTGTGCAACAAAAAATTGGGAGAAAGAAAAAAGTCTATGTTCTGCTGTCATAACTGTCTTTGATATCCAGATGAAAAAATGTTAAAAATACATGTTCTCTTCATTTTTTAGCTCACCAGTTTTAAAGACACCAACATTTGAACAAAAATGTGAGTTTTTATTTGTGAAATGTTCCATCACAGAGGATATTTGAGAAACGGTGTGCGAGAATCACCTGTGGAGCTTTTTCACAGTAAACGGCTGCCTGTCGAGACTCAGAATGAAGCTAAAGAGCAGTAAATGTGAGCCAAAATGCCAAAGCTGCAGGCTAACCAAACCTTTCACAGCCTTATTTCCATTCATAGGTTTTTATAATTTCCCAAAATTCCTGTTTCCTTTTCTCATTCCAGAATAAAACAAAAGGAAAGGATTATTTTTTTCTGCTTTTTCTGAGAGTTTGGCAATAACATCTTCCTATTGCATCTTAAGTATAAACATCCAAAAGAGAAACATTCCATATTTTGTGACATGAAATGTATGAAGAATGTAAACAGTTGATGGTTTCAAGGGTGTAAATATTAACGAAACACCAATAATCAATAGTCATTCTGCTCTGGGTAGTTATGCAAGCTTCATGAGATGGGAATAAAATTGGATCTGACATTTCACTTGTCCATACACGCATTTCACTGGCCACAGGCCCAAACACTGTTTTCAGCAGTTGGGTCTCACTTCTCTTTCACCAAGTCATTTAGGAACCCATCTGATGACTTGTTAAGCCAAAAACCACAGATGCATGAAGGATTTACATATTGTGGGTTTTTACTTTACTTTACTTTGATGATAGATAGATAGATAGATAGATAGATAGATAGATAGATAGATAGATAGATAGATAGATAGATAGATAGATAGATAGATAGATAGATAGATAGATAGATAGATAGATAGATAGATAGATAGATAGATAGATAGATAGATAGATAGATAGAGAGTATTTTTCCACATAGCCTGATCCTTGTGCCCTTCACGCCTGAGGAGAAAAAGTAGATGTTAAGTCACACTGATCATGTAGTCGAGAGCAACTCGCTCCTCTGAGAGTCTTTCCTCCCTCTATTTTAAATGATGTTAATGCAAATCAAGTGGGAGTGAAGGACTAAGTGCAAGATAGTGAGATGAATATCAATCTCCACCTTTTAGCATAAAAAGAAAACTCTTCTTTTCAACCTTTTAAAGTGATGTTATCTACATCCAGTGAACCAGTAAATGCTAAAAGAGATTCTATAAATAGCTGCTTTTGTGTTTGTGTGTGTGTGTATATATATATATATATATATATATATATATATATATATATATATATATATATATATATATATATATATATATATATATATACAGTATATATATATATATATATACTGTATATACAGGTGCTGGCCAGTAAATTAGAATATCATCAAAAGGTTGAAAATATTTCAGTAATTCCATTCAAAACGTGAAACTTGTACATTATATTCATGCAATGCACACAGACCAATGTATTTCCAATGTTCATTACATTTAAATTTGATATTCATAAGTG